>NC_061100.1:38563919-38598919 GCF_015104395.2 Macrobrachium nipponense
CAAAAAACTCAGATTACAAAAGAGAGATATTCAACGACTAGAGAGAGAAGACGAGAGAGAGAGAGAGAGAGAGAGAGAGAGAGAGAGAGAACTTGAGAAGATTGATATTTGAAATGGTGGAGCACCTGTGCAATCAGGGCTTTTTTATTTCTATGGCTAATGAATAAGTGACCGTGAATTTGGTTACCTGGTAAATACAGGTTGAGACGGGCGAGTCAATTAATGGAATTGTATACACAGGTGTTGCGTTGGAAGGTGGTGGGGTGGGGGAGGGGGGGGGAGAGGGTGGTGGTGGTGGGGGAGGGGGAGGGAAGGGAGAGAGAGAGAGAGAGAGTGAGGGGAAAAAATAACTCTTTCAAGGTTAGAGAGAGAGAGAGAGAGAGAACAGAAAAGGCAGAGATAGGTCCGAACAGTAGATAGAAGGTAGAGAAGATAGGAGTGGTTTACAGACAGATTAATATGCATAGAAGCATGGTAGTGAGAGAGAGAGAGAGAGAGAGAGAGAGAGAGAGAGAGAGAGAGAGAGAGAGATGGGTACGAATGAGAGATAAAGGGAAGGAGATAGATGTGGATTACATAAAGACTAATATGCATAGAAGCATGGTAGAGAGAGAGAGAGAGAGAGAGAGAGAGAGAGAGAGAGAGAGAGAGAGAAGGTAGAAATGGGTACGAATGAGAGGTGAAGGGAAGGGGATAGAAGAAGTTTACATAAACACTAATATGCATAGAAGCACGGTAGAGAGAGAGAGAGAGAGAGAGAGAGAGAGAGAGAGAGGCAAGAAGAAAAGGTAGAGGTGGTACGAATAATAAATAAAGTGAAGAAGATAGAAGCGGTTTACATAAAGACTAATAAGCATATAGTGAGAGAGAGAGAGAGACAGAGAGTATAGTACTGTATCTGAGGTGAAAATGATAAGGATACATTGTAAAAAAAAAAATCGAAAACTTGCATATATTCGATTTAACGAAGAATACAAAAATACAACACGATAATCTTGGCCTTACAACCTGACGGTAAAAAGCCTGAACAAGAAGTATATGGCGAACAGTCCTCCTTAAATAAAAAAAAATAACTTACAATAACCCTCCCACTTGTCTCCCCCATGCACAGAATCAATTTCTCAATAACTGTCATCAATAACTTTGACAGTTATTGAATAACCCACATTTGTATAACGGTAGTGTAATTGACATGCCACTCGATATTTGGTTTGTCGTTAAAACTATATTCGATATTTTTTAGTGCCTTGTTCTCTAACTTTCTTTTATTCTTTTTTATTTTGCTTTTTTATATATATATATATATATATAGTATATATATATATATATATATATATATATATATATATATATATTTCCTCTCGTTCTTCGTTTAGCAATGCGTAAATTCTTTGAAATCAAAGTGCTTTCTGTCTATTCCAATTATCCTGGTCTGTTTTTTTAACGAGTTTGCGAATTGCAATGTTGTACAGTGATGCAAAGCTTTATATTAATGCAAACTTCCTGACGATAACATTCTTCATCAATTTTCACCTCAAACATGAATATCATGAATTTTAATTATTGTTTTAAGGTATGGACTATAATCGCTGCTGCATATCTCGATAATAGTGCTCAAGGAATATTAGTTTTCTTATGGCCAAATCTCTGTTCTTCGGAACTACAATGATATAAAAAGTGTATTTTCTGTTACTAACCATCAATAAACCTACGTTCTTCGGAACTGCATTAATATAAACAGCATGTTTTCAGCTGTTGATTATAAGATTGTTTTACAAAAAGCTAAGCTGATTCTTGGGGCTCATTGTGACTCAATGACACTCAATCTAGAACCTTTTCTTTCTATAGATTCCCGAACATCGATTGTCAAGCCATTTTTCCGTTCCTAGCGTCTGCGCTGGTTGGGCAGAATGCTGAGATCCACAGCGGCCCTCATCCCATAGTCCTCTATCATACTTCTCACCCTTAAGGCAAGTACCCGTACACGCATAAGGCAGCTTCATCAAAACCAACCACCCGTTTCTAAAAGATTAAAAAAAGATTAAATTTTAAGTCGTTAATTAATCTGCGGACAATCTCGCGATGCGATAATCTGTCTTGGGGCTCAGGTAACCGACACGTTTTGTACATTAGGTGTCCGAATGGGCAGATTGCTCCGATAAGGAGCTAAATTGCTATTAAATTGCTATCAACTTTCTATGTTGCCTTAATTCTCTGCCCCGATGTTGTGGCTCCCGGTGCCTCTTTCTCATCTGCTGCTATACTCCTCTTTTTTTTTTTTTTTTTGTAGGTCGTTGATATACCACTGCTACCTTTGGGTCTGGATTCTCTCTACTCGACTGTCTGTGTGCTTTGATTTTTATTCATATTTTCGTAACTATCTTTCCTGTCTTTATTAACATCTTTCTTAATGACCTTCTCCAACTATTCTTATTCCTTCTTTTCCATCAGTTTCTAATTTCTTTTTTTATATATATTTTTCAATGATTTTTTATTCAGCTTATTTTCATTTATTTCATACCATAGCAAAATTCATGTTTCATATTTCCTCTTTAATTATTCCTGTATCTTACACTCTTCTTTTGTTCAACAATTGGTTTACCTCTTTTTTTGTATTATCCTCTTAACTATTTCAAATTCTAATTTTTTTTATCCCCCGTATTCCTTAATTATCTCATTTTCTGTTTAATTGTGTTTTCTTCTCTTTCCTTGTTTATTATTTCTCTTTTCTTATTTCGTACTTCTCTTTCCTTATTTACCACTTTATTCTTTCCTCTCTTTCAGTATCAGCATAAAATTAGCACCTTTAGCATCCAACCGCTTTAGCGCGAAACCATCCCGCATTTCCCCTCTCTCCCCCCTCCCCCCTCCCACCGCATACCCCACCCCACCCCCTCAATCCCCCTCTTACCCCTCCTCTTCTCCAACACGTTTCCGCCCTCTCTATCATTCTCCCCTCCCTCTCCATCACGGTCCTCCACCATCTTCTCCACCGCCGCCTTCACGCTTCGGCGCTAACAGGATCTTGTTGATCAAGCCATCCTTCAGCCAAGCAAATCCGGGAGGACCGACTTCTGCAGGTATTTCTCTTGCATAAGCGAAGGCCCTGAGCGCTGGGTTCGTCGCTGGCTGGCTGCGCCAATATGTCCGCCTTGGTTACGGTACGGCACTGATCCATATAGTACTACGTTTGCATGTTGTAGCTATATATATATATATATATATATATATATATATATATATATATATATATATATATATATATATATATATATATAACTTCTCTTAACTTCTCTTCGTGGTTATGGTGTCGCGGGTTCGTTTCCCCGCTCCTGGACATCATGATTTCTTTCCATATTTCATCGGTTGGGTCTCAAGGCTTTTTGTAGCGGACAAGCGTATCCGGAAAAAAGAGCAGAAGATTGAATTGGGAGAAGTTAAGAGGGCGGGATTGTGGCTATTACAGTTTTGCATATGTATCTGGTAAAAATGGCCAGCAGATTCTATATGTATAATGTACATATATATACACATATATATATATTATAATATATATATATATATATATATATATATATATATGCACAAATAGTATATATATATGTGTGTGTGTATACATACACCTTTATCGCCACACTGACTTCTTAAGTATCTTTCTATGTAGATTGTAGAATAAATCAGATAAATCATATAAAAAATGGAAAAAAAAAAAAAAAAAACCGCAACATTCCTTCAAAAAGGAAAATCTTCCCACTCCCATCCCGGGTCCAGGGGACCGTGATTGATCGATTTAATTCTGTACTCTGGCGTTGCAGCGAGACAATGAAATTAGCCATTCGTACCCCGAAGGTTCTTTGTGGAGACCAAACTGCCTCTCCTCCATCGTCCATTCGCTAGCAACAGGTGCAAAGGACATTTTGGGTATCTGCCCTCCGCGGATCCCGCTGGCTCGAGAGAGCGAGGTAATGCCCATTTAATGCAATGGTTGAAACCCCCTTGGCCCATTCTGTGCCCATTAAATGCGGTGGTTCTGACCCTTCGGCTATTATAGCTCTCGATGACCTGTTGTTAAGTAGTGCGGGCTATTTATAGTTACTTCGCTTTTTCATATTTTTATTATTCTTTTTTCTTACTTCTTTTGAATTCATTCATCTGCTGTTTGTTGACGCACTTGTTTTATTTATTCAATATTCGTTTACAAAGTCATAATCCTTCTTCTTATGATATTCGGTGGTTTGTTTATTTGCTGACTTGTATCCTATATATTTGTAAGTCCAGTACGTACAGTGTTAATGCCTGACAGACATGTTTAAATATTTGCATATTTTTAATTATTCTGTTTCACATTAGTGTCGTGATGTAACAGAGTAGCTAAACGCAATGAAACATAGTTCGAATTATTCTCCAATTGTTTCGTGAATTATTTGTGTGTATGTTGCTAGTTGTTACAATGACAGTCAATGACGACGAGATAAATGAATGAAGGATTAAGATAATTTTTTAAACTTTTTTTTATCATAGTTCATATTTCTAAGTGTCAATAATGATGTGTTGACATGAGTTTACATAAAACTGTTCATTAACTTTTCACCAGTAATGAAAACAATGCAAGAATATGACAACTATTTATTACCTTTGTACAGTTTGATCTGCATATATATATGTATATATATATATATATATATATATATATATATATATATATATATATATATATATATATCATACATACTTTATCAAGATAACCTGTAGCCAATCACCGGTCAAAATTAAGTGATCAAAGTACATATTTAGATTTCATTATTTTCGTCATCATTTGAAAGTGGATCAAAAAGCTCAGATGGCTCGAGTAAGAAAACCGCGTTCCATTTTTCTAAAAATTGAAATAGTTCCAAATAACTGAAGCAACTGAATGAAATATTATAGAGAAATGATTTATCAGTCGCTTATTAGCTTGGTATATGCATATAAACAAGGTGTTTCATTTTATATTCATAAAAAATTAGTGTAAATACAAATGCTCTGCATTTTATAAACTGAAAGTGCCTTACAACACCGGACGACTATAGATTAAAGAAAATAGCATTGAAGGTTCATTTATCGACTACCCGTTACTTGCAAGTCAGCCAAGTGTCGCATCTTGATTCAATGATAGAAAGAACTTTAATTCTATAAATAATCTCATAAAATGAGCCCATAAAAACGCCAAAATATAGAGAGAGAATACTATATTTTAGAGATTGCTGTCTCCCTCTTCAGGTACATGAATGAGGAAAGTTTCAGAAAAGGTGATATTTATACCAAGAGATCCATCCACAGGTAAGCCAAATTAGGTCACTCCCTCTATAAATAAATATACAGTAAAACAACGGACGAAAGCCGGGGAAAATAATAAGAAACTCAACCTCATTAGTCACTAACATTGTGCATGACAAATGGCCGTCACATCTTATGCAAAAAAACAAACGAATAACTCCTAACCCCAAAGAAGAAAAATGCCACCCGGCACAGAAGGCATCACATCCTATACTTCTGTCTGAACCTTACATGGCAATTGATTCCGTTAAAGGTATAATTGGGCCTCGCTCCATTAGTATTCAGAGGGAGTCTTCATTATACAGTACCTCCCAGTCTCCGCCACGCTTGATATGCTTTCCCAGACCCTTCCTGCGTCTCTCTGGATGAAAACAGACTCCAAATATGGACGAATTCTACGACTCGAGATGATGAGCGCGAGTGCGTTGGCGGAGTTGCTGGGCCCGGGTGCCCGGGTGCCCGGGTGGGGTTGGGTTCGTTGCGGGGTGGATGACGAGGGCGATGGGTCAGTCCTTTCTCGGTATCTATGATCTGGATTAAAATAATTCTCAAACCTACTCAATCGTGTGACATCTGTCCCCTCTTCTCTACGGAGCCATCCGTTTCAAGGGCTTTCATACTCTCTGTGGTTGCTGTTGTTGAAGAGTAAGCTGGCCTTATGCCAGCACGGGCTCTTGCTCATAGAGCAGCCCGTAGGTCAATACTTTCTGTCGCCTATTTAATTTATCTACAGCTTTATATTTCGTAAAACGGACCTTTCAATCAACTTGTTAATGTTCCCCGCCATTCTTTTGTTGCTAACTGCACTTTCAGTTCGAGAGGGACAGAATAGAGCCAGTTTCCAGGATGTGGGAGACGATGACGTAAGTTCAGAAATAATGGAGGAAAAGAGAGAAATGAATCAGAGGAAGTAACGGAATGGGCATTCATACCTGTATTACAATGCATCACCTGCTTCTTTTTTTAGAATCCTCTATCTTTTCCTTTTCAGATTTATTGCTACACTATGAGTCATATTTTTATTGTCGCGTTTTACTTTTATGAAAATGTCGTAAAATGTAATTGTTAAGTGATTAGCATTCCACTGTTCATAGCTACGACCAGATATATACCGATTATTTTTAATCAGGAAGGTATAAATTAAGAATGCTTTCAATAGGAATCCAGATGGGATAACATTTGTATCACTAAACCGTCAAGTATTTTTACAATATGGAGTAACCTGAGAGTGCTTTCGCACCTAGGAATGGAAAATGAAGAGAACATTCGTAGGTACGGGAAATCTTAGTGAAACAAACACGCAAACAACCCATTAGGCTTCGTTTACTAAGGATTTTTTTCCTTGAAATTCAGTCAGATGCACGTAATTGAGGCTGGGAATTCTTATTATCATTATTATTATTATTATTATTCCACATCCTAAATTTTCCTTTTTTCAAAGTCCAAAACATTTCCCGAATGCGCTTTTGAATATTACTTTTCATATCATATTTTAGATACTATCATTTAAAAAACTCTCATATGAAAATGCTTGCATGCAAAGGCGCAAGCACGAATTCCCGAGACGATCAGATAAATTCCAAAATAAAATCCAGCGATTTCCCCGTCCCCTTCTCACGTTGTTCCAATAATAGCTAATTGGCAACCCATCGCTAATTGATTCCTGGAAAAAGGGATACAATCCACCGCAAGGAGTCAGGCGAAAATAGCCCTTCCGAATACGTGCGATAAGGGGGACATTCAGATCCTATTTCTCTGCGCCCAAAGTCGAATGGTAATCCGATGCCTAGGTCATCTCCAACGGTTCCCACGGTACCCCTTGATGCTTTTTCGGTGAAAGGACTATTTTTTTTTTTCTTTTTTTAATCGGTGGAAAGACCCTTTACGCTAAATGGTATGATATGAAGTTTAACGTAGGTAGAATTATCATAACTGCAAAAAAAAAAAAAGACGATTTGCTCTAAAGATATATATATATATATATATATATATATATATATATATATATATATATATATATATATATACATACATATATATATATATATATATATATATATATATATATATATATATATATATATATATATATATATACATATATATGTATATATATATATATATATATATATATATATATATATATATATATAATATATATATATTATATATATATACATATATATATAATATATATATATATATATATATATATATATATATATATATATATATATATATATATATATATATATATATATATATATATATATATATATATATATATATATATATATATATATATATACACATATAGTAGTATATGTAAGTGATTCATAACTCTTCCACTCAGTGATAGGTTGTTGCGAAATATTTAACAATAAAAGTCAAATAAACTCATTTATCCCTAAAACTGGAAAGTAAGATAAAAAAAAAAAACTATATAAAAAACTATAATTGATCATTGGTGCTAAACGGCGCATACTCCTAAAAGATATAACTGAAACATTTCTTTAGACTGAGCATTTTTCACTTCTTCATTGTCTGGTATTGCTTCTTTCGTAACCTATTTTGTAAAAACTGAGAAGTTAGTATACCAATTGCCATTTTTCATATTTTGCTATTTCATAGAAGTTCTCCTGGTTTCTACTTAAAACTGAATAAATCTCATTAGCATCTCGGCTTGAGTTCGTGTTTAAATGTTAAGAAACGTATTAGACGTGTTTTTATTTTTCTGATAGTGAGAATAGGAAAATATAAAATTTTTTTTATTAAAAAAATTAATGAGTACGGAAAACCATAAGGACTCTAGTCCTAGAGATGATACATGTTATATATTACCAAAATTATTATTATGATTATCATTATTATTCTAAAGGTGAACCCTATTCATATGAAAGAAACCATTGACTTGAAATTCGAGTTTCCGAAGAATATGGTGTTTATTCGAAAGAAGTAGCAGAAGGCAAAAATAAAGGGCGAAAAAAATGTTTGTTAAGGAATAGGTATAATCAATTATACAGGGTGTCCATAAAGTTCCAGTACCGTTACAAGTATTTGTTGCTCAGAAACCGTATAACGTAGAGTAACGCAGTTGTTTGTAGAATGAAGTGTTCTAAATAAACTTGATGAAATAGAGAACATTCTACAAAAAAAATAAATAAATAAATAAAAACTACATTTCTCTGTTATATGGTTTCTGAACAATAAATACTTGTAATGGTACTGGGACTTTATGGACATCCAGTATCTAAAGAACCTTCCTAGAAATAAGAAATGCAACCAGATTGTATGCGTGTAGCACAAGCAACGAATTTCCTGCAAAACAGAAATATATATACTTAATGATGTATTAAATCGACTGCAATACCTATGATCACTAATGGAAAATGTCTAAAACTACACTAATTACGTTCTTGGTCATAATGAAAATTGTAAAACCAAGAGAATATAAACTGAAGCTTTGTCCGTGTCATGAGTATGAAAAATTAAAATAAGATTAATAATGAAGATAGAAAAAGGCAATAGGAAAATAATATAAGCGGAAGCTTTACCTGTGGCAAGAATATGGAAAAAATTCATTAATGTTATTGGCTTAAAGCAATATACATGTTGAACAGAATTAATACTTAATATGTCTGGAAATATATTAAATATTGGGCAATAGAATTTTTTTTCAGATTCCTAATAAGAAAATTTAATCACTAAATGGAAAAGCTATCAGCAAATCTAAATTAAGGAGAAATATAAAATATTACAGATAGTTTTATGTCTCGATAACCACCATAACTTTTGATCAAAGTTATCTGTAAATCAAATGAAGATAAGATAAGGACCAATTATGATTTGTAAATGGAAATCTACAAAAAAAAACAATATATTAAATCACGAAACGACCATTAGCAGGCGTTCAGGTTCACCATAAACCAACGCAAATGAGAAACGAAAAAGAAAAAAATGGCCAATGCAGATCTTTATCAGGAAATCCGATCAAAATAATAATAATAATAAGTATTCATTAAGGTTATCTGCAGATCAAGACAAAGGAGAAATGGAAATTAATTCTGCCATAATCAGTCACGAGCTCCGCGTCGCGGCCGATCTATCATACACGACCGAGGCGATCGTAAAAAAAAAAAAAAAAAAAAAAAAAAAAAAAAAAAAAGTCAGGAACGTGATTAACGATCAGGGCTTCCGACTAACATCATTAATTAAAGCGGGGGGTTCATGAGCCCGATTGTGAAGCCCGATTATACTAATTTCCTCCTCTATGTCGCTGGGCTTTTAAATTTTCGTACCCGAAATGCTGGTGGGGCGTTAGTTAACCTGCGCGATTTGGTTTGGGGTTTCAAAATGATCGTTATTCTTTTTTAATGGCCATCGAAAATTTATGAGCAATTTTGTAAACTGTTCGTGAGTAATTATACTAGATTCGATTTTAAGAAAATTCTTATATTCTATTTGTTTGTAATTATACTAGATTCGACTTTTATTACAAATTTAATATACAATTTGTTGTTATGCTAGATTCGAATTTATGAAAACTTCTATACAATATTTGTATGTAATTATACTAAAATACAATTTGTTGTTAATTATACTAGATTCGATTTTATGACAAATTTAATATACAATTTGTGTTAATTATACTAGATTCGATTTTATTAAAAATTTAATGTACAATTTATTGTTAATTTAATATACAATTTGTTGTTAATTATACTAGATACTATTTTATGAAAAATTTTAATATACAATTTGTTGTTAATTATACCAGATTCGATTTTATGAAAAATTTAATATATAATTTGTTGTTGATTATACTAGGTTCGATTCTCATGAGAGAATTACGAGTTTCAGAACACTTTACGCATATCTCTCCTTCTTCATGAACGAACGCTTTTTAGTTAGAATTTTGTTTTTCTGGAGCCAAAGGAAAATCATTGTTTTTTTTTAATCAGCAACTACCACTCTTAAGGTTTGTCTAGGTAAATTCAGCAGTCTTCATTGCTTTCATCCAAATAAAGATAATCTTCAAGAAGGTGGCTGCCATTAGAAAAAAAAATTATTTTAAGGAAACTAATATATTTTGTTTAAGTTTTCAACTAGTTAATTCTTTTCACGAAACTACCATCGAAAAATGTCACGTTGCTTATTTATATTCCAGTGATTTTATGAGAAAGTGAACTTATTTGATCCAGTAAAGGCTACAATGCAATATGTCGCATTCCTTATTAATTGTAAACTCTTGTTGGTATGTAACTGACCTTTGCAGTTCATATATCATTCAGTATTCACTTCAGAAAGGTATGAAAATATTAAATACACGTATACGTAAATATGGTCGTATTTGTTACATAGATTAAGTACTAGATAAGGGATAGCCTGTCCACTGGCTTGCAATACTTTTTAAAGAAAGATAGAACATACACACTCACACATACACCACACACACACACACACACACACACACACACACACACACACATATATATATATATATATATATATATATATATATATATATATATATATGTGTGTGTGTGTGTGTGTGTGTCTGTGTGCATAATTTTGTGCTGTAAAAATAAATCGGTGTATTTGGTTACTCAAAATTTAGTAGATATGGACATTTAAAATTAAACTGCAAAGCAAATGCATATTTGTGTCTTTATGATAAAAAGCACTGTGTATTTATATATGTGTTCATATACTTAATTTGAGGGTAACTTTTATATTGTCCTAATTCCAAAAGTATTAATATGCACGTTTAGACTTACTGTATTACAAGTAAGGGACAGCCTCTCTCATCACTACATACAAAATATTAATGTGACGGCACGTAGTGTATTTAGGAATGGAACTTGGCTTAGCGACCATATTTTATATTACTGGCATTTTTTAAATACTGGAACACTATACATACGTTTTTCACAATCTGGTATGCACACTTTCAGCAGCTGTTTTTTTTTTCTCTCTCTCTCTCTCCTTAGGAACGTCCGCTTTCCTTAATAAAATGACCTATCCATAATGCTAGGGATTCAGCTTATTAATTTTGTTTAAATTTATCTGAACTTTCCGTAACGTAAATATGAACTTAGCATGGAGATTTCAGCATGAAAAGTTCATCACGATTTTCTCCATTACTCATTTTAACGAACAGAACAAAAATAACTGGTTTCTTCTGCCTTTTTTGAGTATCAAGAATGGATAATAGTTCAGTTAAATAAATTACAGTTGTATTCTACACTATCATGTCAACTTAGTTTCCACTGAAATTACTTTTCATGACTGCAATGATATTTATTAGAGTCTGTTGATCAGATAACAACTTATATAAATGAAAGAATTAAGGACAGGAGGCTATTCATGTTGGTTAATTTTTTTTGTTTTTGTTTTACAAGATAAGCTTATTTATTAGGCTCGATATATTCGCCCAGTGTCTTCTTATAGGTTTAGTGGCAATGAATTAAGAATCTTGAAACACTTAGCGAAATCTTTGAGGAAATGACCGAATAAATCAGGATTAGGTGTGTCTCAGACGATTAGGAAATTCTCTAGGTCCTACGACACATTCGCAGAAACATGAGTTCATTTGTAGTTGTATCATATTTTGTTTCTTTGCTCCGTACCTCTCAAGAACCTTTTGAGTTTCCGTTCGGGGTCTGCGTTCCGATAAAACATCCCCTGATGGCGCAGCGATGCTCATCAAATGGTTAGTTAGAAGTAAAACGTATTATAACGGTATTCATAAATCATGCTGAGAGCTATTACTACCGAGAAGTCGGGGTATTTCAGCCTATGACCCCGGCCAATTAAGGGACTTGAATTATAGCCTTCGTACCTGGCTCTGAGCCATTTCTGGCGCCACCTTTTGCATTTTCCTCCTTTGTTCTTTACTCTCGTTTCTTGGGATGTTCCGTTTTGCATTTTCGCTCTTTGCTTCGCACTCTCACCCTTTCAACAAGTTTCTTGCAGTTTTTGTTCTTGCATTCATTCACACACACACACACACACACACACACACACACGATTTCGTGGAAAGCTAAACATAATAATGGAACTGACAAACAATTGTACTACCTGCTACTTCTAACAAATGCTCTTCATTAACACATCAACCAGTTTATATGAACACACGCTGATATTTCAGTAATTCCTCTCAGCCCTTTTTGATAAAATATAATTCCATTAAGTTATTCTAGCCAGATTTCTACAAAACATGATTTCCTTCGATGTTATCCAATCAATACCATGGACTATGTGTGGAGTTTCCTATAAGGAATATTACTTACGAATAAGAAAGCTGGAAAGAGAAATGGATGTTCAGGTGCTGGAAAATAGACCGAGGTCGCAAAAAAATGACGTCATTTGGGAAACGGATGAGAAAAGCGGTAAATATGGAAGTAGCGGGACAGAGACCAGCAGAAAAGCACAGAAAATCATGGAGAGAAGGTATATGGGAACATCTGGACCAAACAGGGCATTCAAGCGGAGAGTACCAAAGGCAGAACTCACAGCACATAACTTCGTTAAGGTATGGTGATGAAAAAACCACATTGATGTAAGAGTATATATCATATATATATATATATATATATATATATATATATATATATATATATATCTATATATATCTATATCTATATATATATATATATATATATATATATATATATATATATATATATATATATATAGTATATATATACATACACACCTGAATCATTGTGGACTTTTTCACCAAATCAGTGTGAACCGTGCGATCATGATATTTTTTTATAAATGACAATATATATTAAAAGCTTCTATGATGAAGTGAAGCGTGCTTTAGAACATGTAGATGGGAGTAGTTTGTCCCGAAGAAAGTGTGTTTATGAGGGGGGGGCCCCTGTTCTGTATGCATGACTGTCTCATATTCGCATGAATGGGGTGATATGAAAAGTCAGAGAAAGGGCGGTAGTCTAGTAAATGGTTGCCAAGTCGTGGAGGAGGAGATTGGTTCGTGAATGGAGCGTGGAATAGCTGATGGTTGCAGAGGGTATGGAGTTGATCGTGGATATTGAAGAGAAACTTAAAACCTTGAGATGAAATGTGATGGTGAACGTTAGATCTTCCCAGGGGAGTGGAGGTAACTCTGTGTCCAAGTAAGCAAGCGTGAATCTACGCTACGTGATGACGCGTATTTAGGTTGATAACCGTCCAGATTTTGCACATTTAAACTCCCGGGACAGAAAATCACTATATTAAAGTTGTGGGACTGAAATGCAACGACGTCGCTACCTAATGACTCGCACAAGAAATTCGTGTGTAAATTGGCCTATGCGGTACAATTTTATACTGTCCAGGTGCTGGCAGTTGGTGATCTTTGATGTACATTCACTCTTATATATATATATATATATATTATATATATATATATATATATATATATATATATATATATATATATATATATATATATATATATATATATAATATTATATTTATATATATATATATATATATATATATATATATATATATATATATATATATATATATATATATATATTGATAGATATACATAAAGATATACACACACATTTATAAATATATATATACATATGTATACGTACATGATACACGGAATGAATTCTGAATATTAAGTGTAAAAATAGTTCAAACAGAAATATGTAGATGAACAGAAGTTATAGCGTTAATGTGTTTACAAGGATGGATTAAGGTACTAACATGATATGATCATGTACAATAATTCAGAAGTGTTAGGAGTGGTGGGGGGGGGGGGTGTTGGCGTTTAGAAGAAGAGAGAAATACTGACGGAGTGATAATTAAAATGCAAGAAAGAGGAACTGAAGGTGAGAGTCCTGAAAATCCAGTAAGTGATAGAGTGAGTGTATGGTGGACGTCCTTGAGAGAGTTCTGTGTAGCTGTATGATATCTTTTGAAAAGATTGTCCACCCATGAGTCAGCAAGTCAAGTATGAATGGGGATATCATATACATATATATACATATATATATATATATATATATATATATATATATATATATATATATATATATATAGCTGTTAATCCGTTCTCTCTCTCTCTCTCTCTCTGTATATATATATATATATATATATATATATATATATATATATATATATATATATATATATATATATATATATATATATATATATATATATATATATATATATATATATATTAGATAGATAGATAGGTATGTATGTGAATCACGGTACTATGATCACCTCACTCCCTCTCTCTCTCTCTCTCTCTCTCTCTCTCTCAGATATATTTATATGCATATATATATATATATATATATATATATATATTTATATATATATATATATATATATATATATATACATATTATCTACTTACGACTGGCATGTCTATTAGACTTTTCTTTCGCTTAAAAAGGAACAAATGTAATTGTTATGTTATCTAGAATTTATCTTGCGTAAGGTTATACGGTGAGACACGTGTTTCAGTTATAAATAAACGTTGGAAAACGATCTTCAAAATCGTGTAGCTTGGAAAGTGCATTGGAATCATTCTGTTTTAGTCCTTCAAAAGTCTTCATCTTATAAAAATAAATGATATAGCATATTCATTTTAATTTTCGTTGGTGAAACAACGCGCTATTTGACCATAGATTTTGGCACGCAGCCACATAAGCTGGAGGTCAGGTCACGCCTTGTTAAAAGTTAATGTCTTAATAAAAGAGTAATATTAGAAAAAAATAAGAAAAGCGAGCTGATTCCTTTCTACGATCTAATGTGGCTAATGCTCTGGTTTTTGCTTTAATGAAATGCGTATCCGTATCTCCCATTTTATTGACTGGTGGTATTCTGATCCAATTTAATGTGTCTCATTCTATATACGTGAAATTTACCTGATTTGTAGTTTTACATTACAAAATCACTCCTAGTTCCTCCCGCCCTTTCATTTCGAGGTAGTGACCCCATCTAACTCGGCCGTCTGCTGGCTTTGTTCGACCCCACCGAAACTCTATCCGGAGTGTGCTTGCATGCATTTGCATGCGTTAGTACATGCAATACCCGTTTAGCATTATCCAGAGCCTAAGGCCCTCGCTGTTTGCCCATCCCTTAACGTCTTTCCATTTCGATCTGTAAACTGATTTACAGAGCAAATATTTAAAGTCACTTAGACTATTAAGAGCTAAAAATGGTCGAGCGACAAGTGGGGATTCGAACACTTGGGATTCATGAATTCGAACGAGCTGTTCGGGTCTGCAGATTGGACAGCAGGATTCCTTTGAAGTTACAATACTTTTATTGGTCTTATTATCCATTGATCTGTAAATAAGTAAGATATTTTAGTGCCAGTGTATCTCCAAATCAAGATACTATCCATTTATGACAGTTTTTCATTGTGAGACGATTCGTTTAACGGCTCACGAACGAGTATGCCTAGGCTCATAAGAAACACACGCGCATGTAAACAAGTTTCATTTAAACAGGCGTCGCTCATCTACAACTGGTTTCTCACGGTAATTAGCACATTTTCCTTTCCCCTTTTTTTCTGTCTGTTCGTTATTTTAGAAGCGTTTTTTGTGTACTTATTACGTGCACGGTGCCAGCAACGACACACCCACACACACACACACACACACACGCACATACACATACAGCACTTGGAGTACAGATATGTACGAGAGAGAAAGAGAGAATAGTGCTAGACTGGGCAGATAATGGATGCGCCACATAAGAGAGGGAGAGAGAGAACTGCATCTGCATTTGAAAGCAAATCTGAATACCTGTTCTTGTTGCATAACAATGTTTTGCAAGTGATAAATCTTCCCTAGGTGCATTGGTGTTCCCGGTTAAATTAAAGGTTGCACACTTACCTAATAAACGTAACACGAGAGAGAGAGAGAGAGAGAGAGAGAGAGAGAGAGAGAGAGAGAGAGAGAGAGGATTCCCTCTTGCTTTTTGTCATACATTGAAGAGAAAGCTACACTACAGAAATATGTATGTAGATAGCTAAGACAAAAAATGTGTGACCCAAAGAGAGTGAATTTATTCATTTAACTTTCCCTACAAACAGAAATGAATGGTTACATCACCTGAATATTATTGCCTTATATAAGCCAACCAATTTTTTTCTAATGAGAGAGAGGAGAGAGAGGAGAGAGAGAGAGAGAGAGAGATTTTGCTCTTGCTTGACTTCTACATTTATAAGAGCACCCACATTATATGCGTGTGTACCTTAAAGTATTTGGAAGCAGATTTTTCAAAGAGACTCTATTTCAGATCAAACTAGACATCCTGTTCTGAATGAGGTATGGAAGGAACAAAAGCAGAGAGACCCCATTCTCAAATCTCCCCGAGGATTAAATTTCCTTTTCCAGTTTCTTATTTTTTGCAGCCAAGGATTATCTGGGGAGGCGTAAGATTCCTTCCTCCCATGACATCGGCGACTTTCTCCCGCTCATCCTTAACCCTCTTTGAGTGATCTTGAATTCCTTTGTTGAGGTTTAATCCTTTATCATTCACCTCTCATAATTTTTCTATTTATCAGAAAATCCAGTCAAGTAGCTTGCATTCCTTTTCTTTTTCAAAATTCCAAAGCTTTAGTTGAGTACCACTTGGAATTCTAAGCTCAAGAATTCGTTCATATACGGACCAGGCATATTGTGTTCCTACCCTTCAAATGGTGCTTAGGTCTTTTTGTCCTTTTTTTTCTTTTGCTTATGTCTTCTTTTATTTCAAGAATCATTGTAACATTTAGGCACTGCATATCGCTATATCACTCTTGTGCCAGTTTTGGGTAAATCGTATTATTTACCATCCAAGGAAGGCTGTTTATTCACCTATGACTTATAGATAACATTGAAAATGTTACAATTGAAAGATTTTATTCAGTCATTGATCTGATACCGTAAACTACCATGAAAAGCCCACGTTAACGGGATTCGAAGCTGGATGCACGAGAACATTAAGCAATCTTCTTCTTCCCAGCTTCAACCCATTTTTATATGGGCTCGCTGTTGTGAATGAGTCGTTACCATCGATTTCTGTTCTGTGCATCGTTCTCGTTAATACCTTTCCATAACATATCTTCCCCTACTCAATCACGCCATCTATTTCTTGGTCTTCCCTTCTTCCTTTAAGCAATAAGATTCTAAATGTAAGGACTAAATAATGTCAGTTTCATGAATTTAAAATTATGTCCGCATGAGCAGTCTCCCACTAGGAAAATATTCAAAGAAATTGTGAAAACTCCCTCAGAGAAACTCTGTTATCAACAAATATTATTTAACCCAAAAGCGAGAATCATGCACCAATAAACAAACACCAGATCAGTCCCATTTCACGCCGCGGATGACACACACTCACACACACACACGTCCGAACGTCTGACACCGTGTATTTAAGTGTGAGTGCGAGGGTGTGTATACATGTGATTAGGAAGGGCTGGGCGCCTATTTTCCCCTGTGCGAGACTGTACCTGAAGGTGTCTCTTTTGGGCGTGCGTGGGAGGGCGAGTGGGAGGAAACTTCGGAGGGAGAGAGACACCAGGTGTCACGGAGTGTCGGGCCTACATAATTATGACGTTTGTTGCAGCGTTAATGTCTGTGTTTTGTGAAGAAGAAGAAGAAGTCAGACAGGGAGAATTTTATATAAGGAACTACGCTGCATAGACTGACAATATGTAAAAATAATAATAGGATCTATTTACTTGTGATGCTTTTTATCTCTGTCTTTGTCTGAAAGGAAAGAATGGCGAGATAATACAGAGACCCAAGCAAATGAACCTTAGGTCACAATCTGTAGGACAAACACGCAGACAGACAGACATCAAGACAGACAAACAGGAAGTAAAAAGCAAGTCAAGATAGATAAGTATGAGGTCACAATATCCAAGGAAACCTTTCCATTATGGGAAAGAAGGATTTTATTTTCGTAAAGGTTAAATGTTCCGAAGCGTCGACCTATTTAAAACAGTTCATCAGTTGTATTGAATATTCTTTAATTTATGTTTCTTTACTTTTATTATAATTATTTATTATTATTCAAAACTGGACGTATCCATAATAATGAATAATGATACAGCGCTTATAGGTAGCTGATCGAGTTCACTCTAAATCAAATGCCCCTTTGAGAAATGAGGAGAGAAGTGTTGCATAGTCTTGTAGCAAATTTCATCCAAATAATCGTCCTTTGTTGAGAGTTCTAAATCATAGTTTCCTCACAAGGATGTCTTTATGCTTGACTCAGTATTTTTTTGCTTTTTTTGTTAAGACTATACTCTTTAGTAGTCTTAACAAAAAACTTAAAATTTTTCCTAAAGATACTTCTACTATCACACTTATTAATGATACCGTTTTTAACTAATTACCAACTCCATATCCAGGGAAGGTAACTGTGTAACTATTAAGTTTCAGAAAAAAATAAATATTCAAATTATATTCAAATGGAGCTGCGAAGTGTCTCATCAAGTCACCAGCGACAAAATGTTTGTGTCACCAAACAAACAAACTCGAGCCACTAACATTCGAAAGCTTATTCATCGCCTGATACCAGACAATCATTCTAACTTGTTTGTTTTCCCCTAGCATGGATTTACTTCAATTATATTCCAGTGCAAATAACCAGAGTCCACTGCGAGTCCTTATTTAGGCGCCATGAACCGTCGCCTCGAAGACAGCAACTTTCTTGAGCATTTTTTTACGCGTCAACAAGTCGCCTCTATAAGGAACGCACCCTGTAAACAGCCGTCCGCGTTTATCGATGCTTGTTGATTTCTCTCCGACGCAAAAGGAAGGTCTTAAAGCTTCGCTGTCAGCGGATTTGCATAAATTCTTACCTCTCTCTCTCTCTCTCTCTCTCTCTCTCTCTCTCTCTCTGTCATTGTCTGTTTACTTGGTAATTTACGCGTGTGCCAAATTTGTTGATTTGCGCTTTTCTCTGTGTGTTTATCGTGTTATCATACTTCGTGGATTATGGACCTTATCGCCAGTACTACCTCTTTTAAATTATGCAAGACATTATGTTGGCCTTTAAAATTTCGCATCAATGATATTTGATTTTGCGATGAGAGGAATTTTCCGTTATTTCTAATAAAATATAAAGTGTACTCTTATGCCTATATGCATATATAAATACAAACACGCACACACACACACACACACACACACACACATATATATATATATATATATATATATATATATATATATATATATATATATATATATATATATATATATATATATATATTATATATATATATATATTGCAAGAGCCATACTTAAACATTAAATAGCATAAACACCCAGCGCTTTCGTGTATTCAATATACACTTCCTCAGGGTACAGTCCAGCACTAGGACATGAAAGCGCTAGGTACTTATGCCTTTCTATATTCCCTTCTAGCTCTTTAAGTGCATTTAGGCATGCTAGCCTTGTGGCGTTATAGCGGGTGTATATATATATATATATATATATATATATATATATATATATATATATATATATATATATACCTATACATACATCCGCACAAAATATGCGCGTGAGCGAACGTATCCACATAACACAGCCATGAATAATTAATGAACATGCTTGAGTGTCGACCACTTTCAAAGGCTTTCGACTTTATTGCATTTCCCTATCAGTGATTCACGCAATCAAACCCGGATCTTGAGGGGATCTTTCACCTTTCAATTTCCCTCGCGTTGGAAACCTCTGGGTTCTCTGTCGAACGTTCAATTTCCATATATATATTTTTTTCGTTTGGAATCAGATGCTTTTCTCTCTTTTATTAGAAGAATTAGAATCTGACTGAACTGGGAAAATATTACGTAACTGTCATTAATGATTGTGAGTTTGCTTACATTTAATATAGAAGATTAGTTACATTTAAAATCAAACGTTGGCTTTTCCAGGATTTGGGAAATGAATAAGGATGTAATCTTAATTTTTTTGTAAAATTTCGAATTTAAAAGGTTGATATCTATATTCCGAGAATATATTTAATATTTGTTCATTTCAACAAAATATATTTCACAGATAAAACTGATTTCCTTAAAAAATCAGCCACAAAATATGATTTTTTTTTAGATTTTTTTTATTTCAAGTAAGGTAGGCTTATTTTTAGACGACATGAATCCACGGTCAAAAACATATACACCTCAACAAGAATATATCTACCTTACTTAGAATTTAAAAATGAGAAATCTTCGTATTTTGCGGCTGATTTTTGTAGCAAATCAGTTATAACTCTGAAACAAATTGTTTAAATACGAACTATTATCAGGTAAAGTCTAAAAGTTGCTTAAAAAGTTATCGGACTCTCGTGGAAGAGACTGACCATCCTAACCGATAAAGAAATTATTATATACAGCCAAATCGCTGTAAGATAAACTTACTTTTTCCTTTGGCGTGCGATTTCGTGATTCGATTGTAAAGTTCGTTAGAATTCAAAGACACAGAGAGAGAGAGAGAGAGAGAGAGAGAGAGAGAGAGAGAGAGAGAGAGAGTCTCTAAAAATCTGGAATCAATTGTTTAATCAGCTTTATACAGCCGTCGTTTAAGGTTGATGATATGAAAGCGGAAAAATAATGAGAAAAATAATAAAGAAAGAGAGAGAGAGAGAGAGAGAGAGAGAGAGAGAGAGGAAGTAACCAGAAATGTAGAATCAATTATTTAATCAGTTTTATATTCATCGTTTGATGGTCACTGAAAAACAAGCAGAAAAATAATGAAGAAAATAGAGAGAGAGAGAGAGAGAGAGAGAGAGAGAGAGAGAGAGGGGGGGTGGGGGGGTGGGGGGTGGGGAATTAACTAAAAGAAATGCAGAATCAATTGTTTCATCAGCCGTTACAGAAACAGTAGAGGAAAGATAATGATGGAAATGAAAAATAAAAAAACAGAGATATATTGTAAAGCTCAAGAGTTAAATAAGAGAATTCAAATAAACCATTAACATGATAGTGTTTCAGAGAGAGAGAGAGAGAGAGAGAAGGGTCAACACAATGCTTGATGGATAATGAATTTAGTTTAAGCAAACAAAAGAGGAAATTCCTTGACATGGTGAAAGTCAAGTTGGAAGGATGATTTATTGAACGAATGTCGATAGGTGAAAATGATGAAAAGATATCGCATTTCAGGTTATTGGTGTAACATGTATATATATATATATATATATATATATATATATATATATATATACTATATATATATTATATAATATATATATATATAGATATATTATATATATATATATATATATATATATATATGATATATATATATATATATATATATATATGTATATATATATATATAGTATATATATATATATATATTTATATATATATGTATATATATATTATATATATATGCTATATATATATATATATATATATATATATATATATATATATATATATTTATAAATACATACAAAAATGCTTTATAAGTTAGATTAGGTAATACTAAAAAGTATGTATTTTGACACACAAAATTATTTATGAGGTTGTTTATTTTTTGAAGGAGGGTGAAAGGAAATATAATATAATTACCGAAGCAGATTAAATGAACACATTATGCATTATCAAACACAAAAACGCACAAACACACACACGCACACATACAAGAAGACAGCAAATGACTTAGCAAAGGTTTTATTGAATAAAAAATTCTATTTTTGAGAAATTGATCCTTCACCCTTTCTCCTTATTGTCCAAGACTTCGATTCTTCAGATTATTCTTTTCTTTCTATTTCCCTTTTATCCGCCTTTCCCTCCTCTGTAAATTTTCATTGAAATATTTTTGTCTTTTCAATTGTTAACTTTTATTTTCCCAAGCCAAATAGGACGCCGATAAGGAACCTGTTCGTCGTCCTACTGACCGATCAACAGTGGAAGAGAATGAGTCTTACTAAATAAAGACATAAAAAGGTAAATAAATAGTTGAATAGGTAGGTAGATAGATATATAGATAGATTGATAAATAAGCTCAAATAAAAAAAATAAATCGATAAATAGGTAGGTAGATAGATATATGGATAGATTGATAAATAAACGCAAAAATAATAGTAACAAATTTAATAGATGAATAGGCAGGTAGATGGAGATATAGATAGATTGATAAATAAACGTAAAAATAGAAAAAATAAATAAATAGATAAAAAGGTAGGTAGATAGATACAGAGACAGACTGATAAATAAATGGAAAATAAAAGAAATAAATAGATAAATAGGTAGGTAGGCGGATATATGGGTAGATTGAAAAATAACGAAAAAAAAGATAAATAGATAAATAGGTAGGTATATGGATATATAGATAGACTGAAAAATAACCGGAAAAAAATAAATAAATAGATAAATAGGTAGGTAAATAGATATATAGATAGATTGATAAACACCGGCAAAAAATAAATAAATAAAAAGATGAATAGGTAGGTAGATAGATAGCTTGATAAATAAGTGGAAAAATAGAATAAACAAATAAATAGATGAATAGGTCGGTAGGTTGATATATAGATAGATTGATAAATAAACGGAAAAATAAAAAAATAAATAGATATTTTGGTAGGTAGATAGATATATAGATAGACTGATAAATCAATGGAAAAATAGAAAAATAAATAGATGAATAGGTAGGCAGTTAGATATACCGATAGATTGATGAATAAATAAAAATAAATAAACAAATAAATTGATAAATAAATCATGTTCAACGAAGGTGGATGAGAAAAACTCAGGTCTGTTCAGGGTTTGCCATTCCAAAGGAATCACTCTCTTACCTAAATCTGTTAAGGTCATCACTGATTCTCTAGACTGTAATGCAATTTCACCTCGTGGTTGAACATTATTGGAACCATTAGAAATCTGTGCGTTCTTCTCGACTCAGAAAACTCGCGAATGCGCGCTCACTCACTTTCACATACACGCATACGTCCATACACATACACACGCGCACATGCGCGCACACATGTGAACACACATTTGTGTACTCGAATCATTGTAAAGGTTTCTTACGTTTACTGAAAAGAGGTAAAAAAAAATCTGTCATTAGATACAAGTGTTTGTATAAATTTGTCAAAATATGGCAAAAACATTGCGAATAGAGGGACGTGTGTTCAATATCTTTATGCACCTTGTCCGCGTGAAAGACATTTAAAAGTATATTGTGTAGAGTGCATAATACCCCTATACTAAAATATTCTCATTGTACCTATTAGAAAATGTTGACAACATCATTTTATCAATCCTCATAAAGAGAGAAACACGGCAATTCCTGTGATATCATACCTTTGTATGATGTCCGTAATGTCCTTATATACAAAATTCCCGTTCACAGAGATAAAAATAATGCCATATATATTGTAAATATATACAGTCTTTATATGAAGATGTTAATGCATACAAATTCCTCGTAAACATTATTTCAAAGGGTTGCTTGATGTCTTGCTACAGAATTTCGCGTCACCTTACTAAGATATAAATGGTGTTGCATTTGATAGGTTAACTTAGTCTTATGGAAGCCGGTGTTTGTAACTGCTTACTTTTCATTGCACTACATAAATTGATAAATAAGTCAGTATATAAATGCAGACTGTTTACACGACTATATAAGTCAATAATGATTATGGAGATGCATTACTAAGTAGAAAGTGTTTCAAAAAATTGAAAACTAAAATATTATTCAAATAAGTAAATGATAAAAATTGTAAAAAGTACAAGAGAAGAAGAAGAAGAAGAAGAAGAAGAAGAAGAAGAAGAAGAATGAAGGAAAAGGAGAAGGAAGTAGGAAGGAAGAAAAGGAGGAGGAGGAGGAGGAGGAGGAGAGAGCAAAGATGTTGACCCGATGAAGATTCGCATCTTCGGGACACAATTGAAGTCTCTCTCTCTCTCCCAGAGCGTTATATAACCACCCCGACCCCCCCCCCCCCCCCCCCCCCCCCTGCCCCCCGATCTCGGCCTTCGTGATTTCTCAAGATTTTTCGGGGCCATCTCCGACCTGGACCACCCCCAGGGTTTTATCTCCTTAATGATTCACGCATCGTCGTTAACAGCCTCCGCGATCATGATTCGATTCTTCACAGGAAACAATCGTTAAGCTGATTGCCTCGAATCGCCACGAAGACGATCGTTTTGGAATCAGGGATTTCCTTCGAGATGACAAAAAAAAAAAAAAAAAAAAAAAAAAAAAAAAAAAAGAATTCTAAGGGACGACGAATATTTTTCCTGGAGAGGACTTTTGGTTAACGCTATGTGCTATTTGTTACCTTTTCCGTCCGGCGTTTATTTTAATTTTAATTTAATTTATTTTAATTTATTTTAATTCTATTTTATTTTGAGAAAAAAACTTCTATTTTATTTTGAGAAAAAAAAATTTATTTTCAGAAAAATTTCTTTATTTCATTTTGAGAAAAAGATTCTATTTTATTTTTAGAAAAAAACTATTTTGAGAAATTTTTTTATTTTATTTTGAGAAAAAAAGTTTTAATTTATTTTGAGAAAAAATAATTGTATTTTATTTAGAGAAAAAAAATTATTTTGTTTTGAGAAAAAATTCTATTTTATTTTGAAAAAAATTCGAGAAAAAAATTTATTTTGAGAAAAAAATTATTTCATTTATCTCTGAGAAAAAAAAAAAAAGAGCTCCAAGAAAAGTTAAAATAAAATATATTTATTATTAAGAAATTTTGAGGAACTTCATATAAAATTTGTATTTTCCATCGGATATTAACTTTATATACAAACTGGAATTTTGTGCAATGCATCACCACGAGGGTATATCGGAACCAAAAAAATATAGTTTTCCTCGAACGATTTGGACACTAGAAGTTTTCCAGTATCTCTTTGACTTATTCTTGAATCTAAATTTATTTCCTCTTTTTAAATTACCACTGCAATACATTCTCGAAAAGGCAAAAGAACGCCAAGAAACGGTACAATATTTGTGCAAGAATTTTGTTGATACTGTCTAGAACTGCCTTTATATTTTTCCTAAACATTCCTTTCCGGATAATAAATTAGGCTGGAAAAATTTATGATTTTCACATTTTTTTTAAGTTGCTGATAACACCATGATTTATTAGGAAAGTACTTTAGATGGCTTTATTTTATATAGATTTTTGGTCTTAATTGGAATTTGAATACTGGAAGCCATTTCCTTTTTTACATTTCCTGGAGAAACGGTATTTCATTCTAAACGAATGTTTAATAGACGCACCGGTAGTTAACTGCTCAAAATTACCTTACTATTTATTTGAACTATATTAAATGGATAAATACATAATGAGCAATACCGGAAAAGACTTAGATTAATAGTAATCATGAGAGAGTGTGAAACATGAAATAAGTAAATGAATATATTAATAAGTTTTTTCTTAATCAATAAAGGAGTACATACTGCATTATTCTCCTAAGACAACATGTTGCATTTTTTCATGCTCTTCCAATTTTACATAGAAGCTGCGTATGAAAAATTGGTACGAAGTGCTTTTTGGAATCTCAGTTGTAGATTTCTATTTTATTTCCTTCTCATAGAATTTTATCGAACTTTATCACGAGAGACAGACAGATTGACAGACGGACAGAAAATGATAAAATAGAAGAGAGAGAGAGAGAGAGAGAGAGAGAAGGAGAGAGAGAGAGAGAGAGAGAGAGAGAGAGGAGAGAGAGAGAGAGAGAGAGAGAGAAGGGAGGTGAAAAAAAAGAGGGCAATTAATCTCCATTTTAATCTTGTTTTCTCAAAACTTGTTCATACAATGAAGAATTATTACATTTATTTTACAAATATCTTTGGAAATGCGCCAAAAACTAATAATTCCTTATTATTATTATCATTATTATTATTATTATTTTGTATTTAACTGGACAAAAGTGATGATTGAGTAATATAATCATCCCTTCTTAGGAGTGTTTCAAAATTATCTTCAAAATAATTTTTGGATAACATATACCTGTATATATATATATATATATATATATATATATATATATATATATATATATATATATATATATATATATATATATATATATATATATATATATATATATATATATATATATATATATATATGTGTGTGTGTGTGTGTGTGTGTGTGTGTGTGTGTGTGTGTGTGTAAAAAGATAACAAATCACAGATTCACATTTTGTTTTACTCAACGCTCAAAGCATAGCTTCACCACCAGGGTAAAAAAAAAAAAATGCAAAATATAAAATCAATACCAAAGAGTGACTCAGGTGAAAAGAGCTTAAGTTAAGTAAAATACACAAGTAAAAACAGAAATCTATTGAGTTTTAAACAAACCCAACGCCTCGAAATACGAACGCGGGAATGACCCGGGGAAACCACACTCAAAAAGAAAAAGAAAAAATATCAAGCGATAAGCAAAGAGACAAGAGGTCCGAGTGTTCAGTGATTTCGTTCGCTTTTCTGTGGTTTTCTTGGGTCACTCTGTGATCGCGTTTATGTATGTTTACGACATATGTTTTCTTGTATATTCTATCCAATTTAAGGTCTCCTTACCTGAGTTCTTCTTTGCAATTATATTAATTATTGTAATTTCATTTTGGAACTGACGGCAAAAGTATACTTTGGAACGTAGACGGAAAATAAAATACACACACACACACACACACACACATATATATATATATATATATATATATATATATATATATATATATATATATATATATATATATATATATATATATATATATATATATATATATATTATATATATCATTGTGCGTAATTCACCAAAACAAACTAATGGCTGTATTAACACGATTTCTTGTACTGGCTGTAATTACAAACACCTTGGTCAAACTAGAAAAGAGCTAGATTACCGTCTAAAACAACACCGTTACGCAGTTAGAACAGGTCAATCGACAAGTGCTTTAATTGTACACATGAATGATTTACTCATAGTATAGCTGGAAAAATGCATCTGAGGTAAAATTTTGTAACCTATCGTAAAAATAAACATAATTGAATCTGCCTTTATTTAACATTTTAACGATCAACTGGAATCTGAGTCAGGTCTGTTTAAATTAGATAGTTACCTTGTTTATAAAATTGTAGGGAAGTACAATGTCACCTTTTAGCAACAGCCTGTTATACTAACTGCAGTTTCAGTTCTTAAGCACTTTTAAAGTATTCCTACTTGTTTGGTAGTGACAATTTGTAATGATAATTTGCTTCTTAATGGCTTTGATCTTTGTTCTGTGAAATTTTTTTTTTTTTATGTTTCTATTTACTTATTTTACTTTGTATCCCGAAGAAGTGTACGCAATACACAAAAGCGCTTGGTACCTGGTCTTTACTTTTTCACCTTTCATGTGGCTATTTACGTATATATATATATCATATATATATATATATATATATATATATATATATATATATATATATACGTGTGTACGTGTGTCTGTATCATTTGTATGTATGTGCGAGTGTGTGGTTGTGTATGTATGTTTATGTGTGTGTATTTTGGGTAAAAGTGAGCATATTGTAGTTGATTTGCGCATCAACGCGTTTTGTGTATGAACAAAGAAAGAGAGAGAGATAGATAACGGACGCAAGTTAGACAGTATATATAAACTACTAAATATTCAATAGGCGCCAGAAGGCAGAAGTAGAAATAATATCGTTTTCTTGATGGAAATATCCCTACGGCTATGCCTATAGTATTTTAGTAAACAATATCAGTCCAGTGTAAAATAAAAACAAGCCAATGCAACTTAAAGAAGGACGTACACCAAAAACAAAATAAAAGTAAAAAAAAAAATAGTAAAAAATAAAAACGCAGCATAAAAAGACCTTGGCCGAATCATAATTATAGCAACGAGTCATCCTGTCGACAAATCAAAGAAAACGCCCACCCGAGAGCAAAAAAAAAAAAAAAAAAAAAAGATAAGTTTGATAATAAATGGGCGTAAGAAGAAGTGGGCGTGAATGGTTGGTGGGTGGGTTCCGATCACGGGAATGGATGGGCGCGCCTTTTTCTTGGGGTTGTCGGGAGGAGGGTGTGGGTGGAGATAGCAAGTATTCGCCTCCTGTCAATCTGGTATCAGATCAGGAGACTTGGGCGGGGAAGTGGTGAGGATTTCGGAGGGGGTTGGGGGTGGGGGTGGGGGATGGGTAGGGGGATAAGGGGATGTAAGGAGAGGAACGATCATGAGCGAATGGGAGACGCGAAAGGAAGAAGGGGTGGCTGGGAGGCAGTAAAGGAACATAGGATAAAAGATAAATAAAACTGTATTTATTGTAAAGTAGTTAATATGGTGGATTAATTACCAGGATTAAGAAAATGCAAAGTAAATTACTAATTAAGAGTGAGGAAACATATAAGTGTAATGAAATACCAAGATTAACATACAGAGAAAATTGCCAACTAAGGTTATTAACAGTGAAGAAGAAGAAATTGCCTAAATTGATCGTCAGTAGTAAGAAACTATTGATAAAATGGCTATTATTGGCTATTTCGCGTAGGAAAATTAGTACTTTATTTATCAGAGTTGCGAAACGATAAGAAAATTGATAACCTGGATTGTGAAGAATAATGGAATTAGTAACTTGGTTATGTGAAGAATAAAATTAGGTAATTGTGGGCAACAATTATTGGAAAATTCGCAACATGAAAATTGATTACTTTGCTTATGGCTAGAAAGATTATATATATATATATATATATAATATATATATATATATATATATATATATATATATATATATATATATTTATACAATTTAACTGGGAACTACGACAGGAAAACTTTCTATATCGTCAGAGGAAAGGGTAAGTGGTCATTTGTAGACAAGTCAATTTCAGTTAGTCATTACCAGAAAGAAAGATCAACTTTAGTTAGTCATTACAAGAGGGGTCAATTTTATAGTTGGTCTTTACCAGAAAGAAAGGTCAACTTTAGTTAGTCATTACCAGTAACAAATGTCAGCTTTGATTTTTTTAATACTAAGAAAATGTTTTTAATAATAAACTAGCTTTCGTCATCAAATTTAAGAAAACAAATGAATATCGTATTAACCCATTTTTAAATGTTCAGTCTCAATTCTCTTGTTAATCAAAAAACGTTTGGCATATCACTTACTGTTTTGTCTGTAATATAAACTTCGACATTGGCAAACCCTGTACACCATACTCTTATCATTTTAGAAGGGAGAGTTCGACAAGAAAATGCTGGATAATGAAGACTATACCCTTAAACTCCATACGTGGGTTGCCAGAAGTATTTTTGTAAATTTCGTTCAAAACCTATAGTCCACCTTCCAAGGTGTAAACAGTACAATGAGACGAGTACTTATTCATCTTTACTTCGAAATAGGAAGCTACATAGAGTTTAAGCGCGATTTATGTTTTTGTATATTTTTTTATTTTTGCAATTATCTCCGCCAAAATTGGAATCATTATTTCTTAAGAATGTAAGGCTAATATTATCAAAATCTGTAAAAAGAAATTAGTAATTTTGTAAGTTTATATATATGTTTACACACAAAACACACACAAATATATATATATATATATATATATATATATATATATATATATATATATATATATATATATATAATATATATATATATACGTTTATAAATGTAATTATACATGGTCAAACTGGTTGAGCCTCAAGCGGTTTCAACTATCATCCAAAATGCATGAAAGTTAAAAGCATACTGCCTTATCAACAACATAACGGTAGAAAACATTTTCTATCTACACTTACACATGAAATAGTATTCTCTGTTAGGCAACTAACCCGAAATAAACAACAAATAAACAAATATCCGTTACCTTCAGAAGACTTGTCTTGTTGGCAAATTAAAATATACCGGCAGGTTAGAATATGAAAGACAAAGCGGAAGAGAGAAGAGAGAGAGAGAGAGAGAGAGAGAGAGAGAGAGGGGGGGGGTGGGTGGGGGTGGGGGGGGGGGGGGGCGGGGGCGGGCAGGCGACGGGAATTCCCTGTCATACAAGCAGGCAAAAGGCCAGACAGAATTCTGGCAGGTGGACAGACAGAGAGGCATAGAAACACGGCGAACAAAAAGTTAGGAGAGCATGTAGATAAATGTACTGACAGCCAGACATCAAAAAGACAGATACAGACATATGGACATATAAAAGAGACAGGTAGAAAACCATGCATGCACAGAGAGAGAGAGAGAGAGAGAGAGAGAGAGAGATCAGAACCTCGGACGGACCTTGAATCGTGAAAGCACCAGAGTGACAAATGACTGTTAAATCCGAACGTCATGACTTATGCCAGGCGACTGCGCATGCGTGCGAGATTCAATCGGACCTGCGACTGTTGCACAAGATCGTGGGTGGTCTGCTTGCAAGGCATTCCTGCAATCACGGACCTCAAGGCAACATGCAGCAATTTTTTTTTTTTAATTTCATGTCAAGGGCTGATATGTTTCTATGTTAGGTGAGTATTTCGTACTGCCTGTCTAGCCAATAAATCTCAAGTTTCCCTTTTGAAGATGAAAGACTGGTAACTATTTATTTACTTGATTTTACTTTACCAAGCTTTGAAGTTCTCTTGCTGCTTTATTTTTATTTTTCCCTAAGTCTTTGTGGTTTCCTCTAACTGAGGAGATTAAGTTGCCCGTCTTGTGGGCTTTGTAAGGAGACGGTGGGATATATCATTAGCCTCGTTATTATCATGTCCCTTGTAATGATGAATCGTATATACATTGAAATTTTTTGATAAATGAAAAAATGTGTCTGCAGCCACACACACACACACACATGTATATATATATATATATATATATATATATATATATATATATATTATATATATATATATATATGTATGTATAAAGACAACTACTTTCTTTGTAAACTTATTTTTACATTTCTTAAGTCTGTTAACTAAAGGACAGTAAATCGAAAGGCCTATATACCACTCCATTTTTTTCTCTTGCCTTCGTGCCTTTGGTCTTTATCTATATAAGTCATCACGTTCCATATTTTCGTGATTCAGTTATATATATATATATATATATATATATATATATATATATATATATATATATATATATATATATATATGTATATATATATATATATATATATATATATATATATATATATATATATATACGTATGTATGTATGTATGTATGTATATATATACATATATATATATATTATATATATATATATATATATATATATATATATATATATATATATATATATATATATATATATATATGCACGTATAATCAGCATCGCCTCTATTGCCGAATAACGCAAAAGGGCCTCTATTAAATTTCGCTACTCATGTTTTTTCCTGTACTTTATCTTCACAAATCTCCACTCATCTTCCGCCTCCTGTTTCAGAATTCTCATCCGAGTAAGACTTGACTCTTTTAATATATCCTGGTGGATTTCTGGGGCCCAGCAGACACTTGTCACATAACATTCACTCCGGGTTTGTGCGAAGGACATGTCTACGTCATCTCTGTCTCCCCTACTTCCGTAATTTCCCTAGTGGATGCATTCCTAACTCCCTCATATAACCTCCGTCTCTTTATATTTTTCTTGAAGCTTTATTCTCAGATCGACAAAATCTTTCAGATAGTGTTGTTTTCACGCTGTGATCCATGTCCGTATAGCAATAGAGACCGTGCAGGGATAATTCTTATCTTACTTCCGTATGTAATTCATTCTGCTTGATATTTTTCATCTTTTTTGATAGGTGGAATGTATTTTTTCTGTATTTCCCTTTACTTCCTCTGACTTATCTCTAATGAACACCGTATACTTTGGAAGCTTGAATTTCAAGTCAATGGTTCATGTGGGCTTGTTCAATATGGATAGATCTCATCTTCTGAAGAATAATAGAAATTAATTATAATAATTTCCGTATCTTATTCAGCCTGGCAGTTGTCCGATATTCGCTTTTCGGTTTTCTCTCAATCCCAACTCAAGAGAACCTGTATTACTGGATATCATTGTTCATAATATTTGATGGACTTCAACCTCATGAATGAATTCTATGTCTAGTACATCCTTTTCCCATTTTTATTTTTCAGATTTATCTTCAGCCCTGTGTCTCTAGATACATAATGCAATGTGTTAGGCAATCTTTATAAATCTTGTGGCCTTTTCATGATTAAAGAACAGCATCGTCTCCTTGCTCTTAGACTGTCAATTTTCTGTCATTACTTAAACCTAAGTATTGCTTTCCTCCCCAAATAGGAATTTTCATTATCAAATACACCAGAAGAGCAAACAGTGAGGTGCCTACGTAACATTTCCCTGTAGCGCCTCAATATTTTCTGTAAAGTCACTCCATCATTAAGACTCCATCAACAATAACTTGGTAACTACTTTGTTCGTCGATGATTTCAGCTACTAACATACGCAGTAACATACGTAAACGCTGTCCAATAAGTTCTCGTAACCTATCAGAAAGAGATTTATATATATATATATAGATATATATATATATATATAGATATCATATATATATATATAATATATAGATAGATACACGTAGATATATATTATATATATATATATATTATATATTATACAGATACAGATATTATATATTATTATATATATATATATATATATATATATATATATATACACATAGTTCCGTACACTGCATCACCAGTTATTTACGAGCTCAAATATTCAGTCCTTGCAACCTATACCTTTTCTAAAACTACATTTCTTAGCGCCAAATACTTTATCATCATGTCCTCAGCCTGTTGTGAATGGCTATGGCGACTATTTCCGTCACGGTGAATATTTTCATCACGACCGACGCAATGAAGGTCTGAGGAATTCTTTAGACCTTGGGCGTGATAGGAATCCCTCCCTAGTTACCACATTCAGCCAGGCGGCCTTTTCTTTCTATCCTTTCCATGACTCACCTCCCAGGCAACGGGATCAGTTACATCAGTCTGTTTTCTGCAAATAGACTAGCTAATTCCGTCTCCAACGAATCCTCTTTGCTGAAGCACCTCATAAAACTTCAATTCATTCAGTTAGTTCACTTACGTATCGTTCAAAATATTTTTCCCATATATTTTTTTTTGTCACATTAATGTGCATTCACATATATTTGCACCTAGAAAATGTGAATGTCCTGTATATGGTGCACATAAGTGAAAATATTACTAGACGTTCGTGGCTTCATCTGAAAATCCTACTGAATACCAATTGGGTTCATCTGAAAATCCTACTGAATACCAATTGGGTTCATCTGAAAATCTTACTGAATACTAATTGGATTCATCTGAAAATCCTACTGAATACCAATTGGGTTCATCTGAAAATCTTACTGAATACCAATTGGGTTCATCTGAAAATCTTACTGAATACTAATTGAGTTCATCTGAAAACTCTTACTGATACCAATTGGGTTCATCTGAAAATCCTACTGAATACCAATTAGGTTCATCTGAAAATCTTACTGAACACAAATTGGGTTCATCTGAAAATCCTACTGAATACCAATTGGGTTCATCTGAAAATCTTACTGAATACTAATTGGGTTCATCTGAAAATCCTACTGAATATCAATTGGGTTCATCTGAAAATCTTACTGAATACCAATTGGGTTCATCTGAAAATCCTACTGAATACCAATTGGGTTCATCTGAAAATCTTACTGAATACCAATTGGATTCATCTGAAAATCTTACTGAATACCAATTGGGTTCATCTGAAAATCTTACTGAATACCAATTAGGTTCATCTGAAAATCTTACTGAATACCAATTAGGTTCATCTGAAAATCTTACTGAATACTAATTGAGTTCATCTGAAAATCTTACTGAATGCCAATTGGATTTATCTGAAAATCTTACTGAATACCAATTGGATTCATCTGAAAATCTTACTGAATACTAATTGGGTTCATCTGAAAATCCTACTGAATACCAATTGGGTTCATCTGAAAATCTTACTGAATACCAATTAGGTTCATCTGAAAATCTTACTGAATTCAAATTGGGTTCATCTGAATATCTTACTGAATACCAATTGGGTTCATCTGAAAATCTTACTGAATACTAATTGAGTTCATCTGAAAATCTTACTGAATACAATTGGATTCATCTGAAAATCTTACTGAATACTAATTGAGTTCATCTGAAAATCTTACTGAATACTAATTGAGTTCATCTGAAAATCTTACTGAATACTAATTGGGTTCATCTGAAAATCCTACTGAATACCAATTGGGTTCATCTGAAAATCTTACTGAATACTAATTGGGTTCATCTGAAAATCCTACTGAATACTAATTGAGTTCCTCTGAAGATCTTACTGGATACAAATTGGGTTCATCTGAAAATCCTACTGAATATCAATTGGGTTCATCTGAAAATCTTACTAAATACAAATGGGTTCATCTGAAAATCCTACTGAATAACAATTGGGTTCATCTGAAAATCTTACTGAATACCAGTTGGGTTCATCTGAAAATCCTGTTGAATAACAATTGGCACACTCGGATTTTAATCTATTTCCACCTTGCTAACGCATCAAAAATATCTTTCCGCTGGGAAACTGTCAGTCTTCCACGGGTCTATAGGGACCTGTAAAAATTCAATTAGAAAGTATCAGGGGTTAATGAATGGGCGTGAATTGGGGGCGTACATTGAGGGCGTAGCGAAGGAAGGCGGACTGGAA
>NC_061100.1:38606419-38653919 GCF_015104395.2 Macrobrachium nipponense
TGACAGAGGTTGCCTATGGCCCGAAAGTCGTATACCCACACTAAAACTGGCCCGACAGATACCAAATTCCTTAAGGAGGCTTAGGTCAGCACCCAAAAGGTAGGCAGAAATCCACTTTCGATAAGAGAGTCATTAACGTACCATGCTAGAGGTTGCCTATGCCCCGAAAGTGGTATACCCACACTATAGCTGGCCTGACAGATACCAAATTCCTTAAGGAGGCTTAGGTCGGCACCAAAAAGGTGGGCAGAAATCCAGTTTCAAAAAGAGAGGCATTAACGTACCATGATAGAGGTTACCTATGACCCGAAAGTAGTTTACCCACACTAAAACTGGCCCGACAGATACCAAATTCCTTACGGAAGCTTAGGTCAGCGCCCAAAAGGTGGGCAGAAATCCACTTTCTATAAGAGAGGCTTTAACGTATCATACTAGAGGTTGCCTATGACCCGAAAGTGGTATACCCACACTAAAGCTGGCCCGACATATACCAAATTTCTTAAGGAGGCTTAGGTCAGCACCCAAAAGGTGGGCAGAAATCCACTTTCGATAAGAGAGGCATTAATGTACCATGGTAGAGGTTGCCTATGGCCCAAATGTGGTATACGTACACTAAAACAGATACGAAATTCCTTAAGGAGGCTTAGTTCAGCACCCAAAAGGTAGGCAGAAATCCACTTTTGATAAAAGAAGCATAAACGTACCATGGTAGAGGTTGCCTATGGCCCGAAAGAAGTATACCCACACTAAAGCAGGCCCAACAGATACCAAATTCCTTAAGGAGGCTTAGGTCAGCACCCAAAAGGTGGGCAGAAATCCACTTTCGATAAGAGAGGCATTAACTTAACATGGTAGAGGTTCCCTATGGCCCGAAAGTGGTATACCCCCACTAAAACAGGCCTGACAGATACCAAATTCCTTATGGAGGCTTAGGTCAGCACCCAAAAGGTGGGCAGAAATCCAGTTTCAATAAGTGAGGCATTAATGTACCATGGTAGAGGTTGCCTATGGCCCGAAAGTGGTATACCCACACTAAAGCTGGCCCGACAGAAAATGAATTCCTTAAGGAGGCTTAGGTAAGCACCCAAAAGGTGGGCAGAAAATCCACTTTCGATAAGAGAGGCATTAACTTACCGTAGTAGAGATTACCTATGGACCAAAAGTGGTATTCCCACACTATTGCTGGCCCAACAGATACCGAATTCCTTAAGGAGGCTTACGTCAGCACCCAAAAGGTGGGCAGAAATCTACTTTCGATAAGAGAGGCATTGACTTAACATGGTAGAGGTTCCCTATGGCCCGAAAGTGCTATACCCACGCTAAAGCTGGCCTGACAGATACCAAATTCCTTAAGGAGGCTTAGGTCAGCACCCAGAAGGTGGGCAGAAATACACTTTCAATAAGAGAGGCATTAACGTACCATGGTAGAGGTTGCCCAAGGCCGGAAAGTGGTATACACTCAATAAAGCTGGCCCGACAGATACCGAATTAATTAAGGAGGCTTAGGTCAGCACCCAAAAGGTGGGCAGAAATCCACTTTCGATAAAAAAGGCATTAACATACCATGGTAGAGGTTGCCCATGGCCAGAAAGTGGTATAAACACAATAAAGCTGGCCCAACAGATACCGAATTCCTTAAGGAGGATTAGGTCAGCACCCAAAAGGCGGGATGAAATCTACCTTCGATAAGTAAGGCATTAACGTACCATGGTAAAGGTTGCCTATGGTCCGAAAGTGGTATACCCACACTATAGCTGCGCTGACAGATACCGAATTCCTTAAGGAGTCTTAGGTTAGCACCCAAAAGGTAGGCAGAAATCCACTTTCGATAAGAGAGGCATTAATATACTATGGTGGAGGTTGCATATGCCCAAAAAGTGAAATACCCACACTAAAGCAGGCGAGACAGATACCGAATTCCTTAAGGAGGCTTAGGTCAGCACCCAAAAGGTAGGCAGAAAACCACATTCGATAAGAGAGGCATTAATGTACCATGCTAGAGGTTACCTATGGCTCGAAAGTGGTATACCCACAATATAGCTGGCCCGACAGATACCAAATTCCTTTAATAGGCTTAGGTTAATACCCAAAAGGTGGCCAGAAATCCACTTTCAATATAGAGAGGCATTAATGTTCCATGGTAGAGGTTGCCTAAGGCCCGAAAGTGGTATACCCACACTATAGCTGGCCTGAAAGATACCTAATTCCTTAAGGAGGCTTAGGTCAGCACCCAAAAGGTAGGCAGAAATCCACTTTCGATAAGAGAGGCATTAAAGTACCATGGTAGAGTTTGCCTATAGCCCGAAAGTGGTATACCCACACTAAAGCAGGCCCGACAGATACCGAATTCCTTAAGGAGGCTTAGGTCAGCACCTAAAAGGTGGGCAGAAATCCACTTTCAATAAGAGAGGAATTAACTTACCATGGCAGAGGTTGCCTATGGCCCGAAAGTGGTATACCCACACAAAAACAGGCCCGTCAGATACCAAATTCCTTAAAGAGGCTTAGGTCAGCACCCAAAAGTTGGGCGGAAATCCAGTTTCAATAAGAGAGGCATTAATGTACCATGGTAGAAGTTGCCTATGGCCCAAAAGTGGTATACCCACAATAAAGCTAGCCCGACAAATGATGAATTCCTTAAGGAGGCTTAGGTTAGCACCAAATGGTGGGCAGAAATCCACTTTCGATAAGAGAGGCATTAACTTACCGTAGTAGAGATTGCCTATGGGCCGAAAGTGGTATATCCACACTGAAGAAGGAATGACATATACCGAATTCTTTAAGGAGGCTTAGGTCAGCACCCAAAAGGTGGGCAGAAATCCACTTTTAATAAAAGAGGCATTTACATACCATGGTAGAGGTTGCCTATAGCTCGAAAGTGGTATACCTATACCCACACCAAAGGTGGCCCGACAGATAACGAATTCCCAAAGGAGGGCTAGGTCAGCACCCAAAAGGTAGGCAAAAATCCACTTTCGATATGAGAGGCATTAATGTACCATGGTAGAGGTTGCCTATGGCTAGAAAGTGGTATACCCACACTAAAACTGGCCTGACAGATACCGAATTACTTAAGGAGGCTTAGGTCAGCACCCAAATGGTGGGCAGAAATCCACTTTAGATTAGAGAGGCATTAATGTACCATGGTAGAGGTTGCCTATGGCCCGAAAGTGGTATACCCACACTATAGCTGGCCCGACAGATACCAAATTCCTTAAGGAGGCTCAGGTTAATACCCAAAAGGTTGGCACAAATCCACTTTCGATAAGTGAGGCATTAATGTACCATGGTAGAGGGTTCCCTATGGCCCGAAAGTGGTATACCCACACTATAGCTGGGCTGACAGATACCGAATTCCTTAAGGAGGCTTAGGTCAGCACCCAGAAGGTGGGCAGAAATCCACTATCGATAAGAGAGGCATTAATATACCATAGTATAGGTTGCCTATGGCCTGAAAATGGTATAGCCACACTATAGTTGGCCCGACAGATACCGAATTCCGTAAGGAGGCTTAGGTCAGCACCCAAAAGGTGAGCAGAAATCCACTTTTGATAATAGAGGCATTAACGTACCATGGTAGAGGTTGCCCATGGCATGAAAGTGGTATACACACAATAAAGCTTGCCCGACAGATACAGAATTCATTAAGGAGGCTTAGGTCAGCACCCATAAGGTAGGCAGAAATCTCCTTTCGAGAAAAGAAGCATAAACGTACCATGGTAGATGTTGCCTATGACCCAAAAGTATTATACCCACTCTATAGCTGGACTGACAGATACCGAATTCGTTAAGGAGGCTTCGGTCAGCACCCAAAAGGTAGGCAGAAATCCACTTTCGATAAGAGAGGCATTAATATACCATGGTAGAGGTTGCCTATGGCCCAAAAGTGGTATATCCACACTAAAGTAGGCCCGACAGATACCGAATTCCTCAAGGAGGCTTTGGTCAGCATCCAAAAGGTAGGCAGAAATCCACTTTCGATAAGAGAGGTATTAATGTACCATGGTAGAGGTTGCCTGAGACCCGAAAGTGGTATACCCATGCTATAGCTGGCTCGACAGATACCGAATTCCTTAAGAAGGCTTAGGTCAGCACCCAAAAGGTAGGCAGAAATCCACATTCAAAAAGAGAGGCATTAACGTACCATGGTAGAGGTTGTCTATGGCGTAAAAGTGGTATACCCACACTATAGCTGGCCCGACAGGTACAAAATACCTTAGGGAGGATTAGGTAAGCACCCAAAAGGTGGGCAGAAATCCACTTTTGATGAGAGAGGCATTAACTTACCATGGCAGAGGTTGCCTATGACCCAAAAGTGGTAGACCCACACTATAACTGGGCTGACAGATACCAAATTCCTTAATGAGGCTTAGGTCAGCACCCAAAAGGTGGGCAGAAATCCACTTTCGATAAGAGAGGCATTAATATATCATGGTAGAGGTTGCCTATTCCCCAAAAGTGGTATACCAAAACTAAAGTTGTCCCGTCAGATACCGAATTATTTAAGGAGGCATAGGTCAGCACCCAAAAGGTAGGCAGAAATCCACTTTTCATAAGAGAGGCATTAATGTAACATGCTAGAGGTTACCTATGGCTCAAAAGTGGTATACCCACACTATAGCTGGCCCGACAGATACCGAATTCCTTAAGGAGGCTTAGGTTAATACCCAAAAGGTGGGCAGAAATCCACTTTCAATAAGAGAGGTATTAATGTACCATGGTAGAGGTTGCCTAAGGCCCAAAAGTGGTATACCCACACTTTAGCTGGCCGGACAGATACCGAATTCCTTAAGGAGGCTTAGGTCAGCACCCAAAAGGTAGGCAGAAATCCACTTTCAATACGAGAGGAATTATCGTATCATGGTAGAGGTTGCCTATGGCCTAAAAGTGGTATACCTACACAATAGCTGGCCCGATAGATACCAAATACCTTAAGGAGGATTAGGTAAGCACCCAAAAGGTGGACAGAAATCCACTTTTGATGAGGGAGGCATTAACTTACAATGGTAGAGGTTGCCTATGGCCCAAAAGTGTTATACCCACTTTATAGCTGGCCCGACAGATACCAAATTCCATAAGGAGGCTTATGTCAGTACCCAAAACGTGGGCAGAAATCCACTTTCGATAAGAGAGGCATTAATATACCATGGTAGAGGTTGTCTATAACCCAAAAGTGGTATACCCACACTAAAGCTGGCCTGACAGATACCAAATTCCTTAAGGAGGCTTAGGTCAGCTCCCAAAATATAGGCAGAAATCCACTTTCGATAAGAGAGGCATTAATGTTCTATGGTAGAGGTTGCCTATGGCCCAAAAGTGTTATACCCACACTAAAGCTGGCCTGACAGATACCGAATTCCTTAAGGAGGCTTAAGTCAGCACCCAAAAGGTGGGCAGAAATCCACTTGCGATAAGAGAGGCATTAACGTACCATGGTAGAGGTTGCCTATGGCCCGAAAGTGGTATACCCACACTAAAGCTGGCCTGACAGATACCAAGTCCTTAAGGAGTCTTGGGTCAGCACCCAAAAGGTGGGCAGAAATCCACTTTCGATAAGAGAGCCATAAACTTACCATGGTAGAGGTTGCGTATGGCCCAAAAGAGGTATACCCACACTAAAGCTGGCCCGACAGATACCGAATTCCTTAAGGAGGCTTCGGTCAGCACCCAAAAGGTGGGCAGAAATCCACTTTAGATAAGAGAGGCTTAAACATATCATGGTAGAGGTTGCCTATGGCTCGAAAGTGGTATACCCACACTATAGCTGGCCCGACAGATATCGAATTCCTTAAAGAGGCTTAGGTCAGCATCCAAAAGGTTGGCGAAATCCACTTCCAATAAGAGAGGCATTAACATATCATGGTAGAGATTGCCTATGGCCCAAAAGTGGTATACTCACACTAAAGCTGGCCCGACAGATACCGACTTCCTTAAGGAGGCGTCAGCACCCAAAACATTGGCAGAAATCCACTTTCGATAAGAAAGGCATTAACTTAACATGGTAGAAGTTGCCTATGGCTCGAAATTGGTATACCCACACTAAAGCTGCCCTGGCAGATACTGAATTCCTTAATGAAACTTAGGTCAGCATCCAAACGGTGGGCAGAAATCCACTTCCGATAAGAGAGGCATTAACGTACAATGGTAGAGGTTGCCTATGGCCCGAAAGTGGTATACTCACACTAAAGCTGGCCCAACAGATACTGAAGTCCTTAAGGAGGCTTAGGTCAGCAACCCAAAAGGTGGGCAGAAATCCACTTTCGATAAGAGAGGCATTAACTTACCATGGTAGAGGTTGCCTATGGCCCAAAAGAGGTATACCCACACTAAAGTTGGCCTGAGAGATACCGACTTCATTAAGGAGGCTTAGGTCAGCACCCAAAGGGTGGGCAGAAATCCACTTTCGATAAGAGAGGCATTAACGTACCGTGGTAGAGGTTGCCTATGGCTCGAAAGTGGTATACCCACACTAAAGCTGGCCTGACAGATACCGAATTCCTTAAGGAAGCTTAGGTCAGCACCCAAAAGATGGGCAGAAATCCACTCTCGATAAGAGAGGCATTAACACAACATGGAAGAGGTTGCCTATGGCCCGAAAGTGGTATACCCACACTATAGCTGTCCCTACAGATACCGACGTCCTTAAGGATGCTTAGGTCAGTATCCAAAAGATGGACAGAAATCCACTTCCGATAAGAGAGGCATTAACATACCATGGTAGAGGTTGCCTATGGCCCGAAAGTGGTATACTCACACTAAAGCTGGCCCGACAGAAACAGACGTCCTTAAGGAGGCATAGGTCAGCACCCAAAAGGTGGGCAGAAATCCACTTTCGATAAGAGAGGCATTAACTTAACATGGTAGAGGTTGCCTATGGCCCGAAAGTGGTATACCCACCCTATATCTGGCCTGACGAATACCGAATTCCTTAAGGAAGCTTAAGTCAGCATCCAAAAGGTGGGCAGAAATCCACTTCCGATAAGAGAGGTATTAACATACCATGGTAGTGGTTGACTATGGCCCGAAAGTGGTATACTCACACTAAAGCTGGCCCGACAGATACCGAATTCCTTCAGGAGGATTAGGTCAGCATAAAAAAGGTGGGCAGAAATCCCCTTTCGATAAGAGAGGCATTAACTTACCATGGTAGAGGTTGCCTATGGCCCGAAACTGGTATACCCACACTAAAGCTGGCCTGATAGATACCGAAGTCTTTAAGGAGGATTAGGTCAACATCCAAAAGGTGGGCAGAAATCCACTTTCGATAAGAGAGGCATTAATTTACCATGGTAGAGGTTGCCTATGGCCCAAAAGTGGTATAGCCACACTATAGCTGTCCCAACAGATACCGAATTCCTTAAGGAGGCTTAGGGCAGCAGCCAAAAGGTGGGCAGAAATCCATTTTCGATAAGAGAGGCATGAACTTGAGGCCAAAATGGTAGAGGTTGCCTATGCCCAAAAGTGTTTTTTATACCCACACTAAAGCTGGCCTGATAGATACCGAATTCCTTAAGGAAGATTAGGTCAGCATCCAAAAGGTGGGCAGAAATCCCCTTTCGATAAGAGAGGCATTAACGTACCATGGTAGAGGTTGCCTATGGCCCGAAAGTGGTATACCCACACTAAAGCTTTCCTGACAGATACCGAATTCCTTAAGGAAGCTTAGGTCAGCATCCAAAAGGTGGGCAGAAATTCACTTCCGATAAGAGAGGCATTAACGTTCAATGGTAGAGGTTGCCTATGGCCCAAAAGTGGTATACTCACACTAAAGCTGGCCCGACAGATACCAAAGTCCTTAAGGAGGCTTAGGTCAGCAACCCAAAAGGTGGGCAGAAATCCACTTTCGATAAAAGAGGCATTAACTTACCAAGGTAGAGGTTGCCTATGGCCTGAAAGTGGTATACCCACACTAAAACTGGCCTGACAGATACCGAATTAATTATGGAGGCTTAGGTCAGCACCCAAAAGGTGGGCAGAAATCCACTTCCGATAAGAGAGGCATTAACGTACTATGGTAGAGGTTGCCTATGGCCCAAAAGTGGTATAATCACACTAAAGCTGGCCCGACAGAAACCGACGTCCTTAAGGATGCTTAGGTCAGCACCCAAAAGGTGGGCAGAAATCCACTTTCGATAAGAGAGGATATTAACCTTAAACATGGTTGAGGTTGGCCTCTCGGCCCGACCAGTGGATAACCACCTATATCTGGTGCCTGACAGAAGAAATCCGGAATTCCTTAGGAAGGCTTATGTCAGCACCCAAAAGGTGGGCAGAAATCCACTTTCGATAAGAGAGGCATTAACTTAACATGGTAGAGGTTGCCTATGGCCCGAAAGTGGAATACCCACCCTATATCTGGCCTGACAGATACCGAATTCCTTAAGGAAGCTTATGTCAGCATCCAAAAGGTGGGCAGAAATCCATTTCCGATAAGAGAGGCATTAACGTACCATGGTAGAGGTTGCCTATGGCCCGAAATTGGTATACTTACACTAAAGCTGGCCCGACAGATACCGAAGTCCTTAAGGAAGATTAGGTCAGCATCCAAAAGGTGGGCAGAAATCCACTTTCGATAAGAGAGGCATTAATTTACCATGGTAGAGGTTGCCTATGGCCCGAAAGTGATATACCCACACTAAAGCTGGCCTGATAGATACCAAATTCCTTGAGGATGATTAGGTTAGCATCCAAAAGGTGGGCAGAAATCCACTTTCGATAAGAGAGGCATTTATTTACCATGGTACAGGTTGCCTATGGCCCAAAAGTGGTATACCCACACTATAGCTGTCCCACCAGATACCGAATTCCTTAAGGACGCTTAGGGCAGCAGCCAAAAGGTGGCATAAATCATCTTTCGATAAGAGAGGGCATGACCTTACCATGGTAAGGTTGCTATGGCCTAAAAAGTGGTATAGCCCCACGAAAGCTGGCCTGATAGATACCGAATTCCTTAAGGACGCTTAGGGCAGCAGCCAAAAGGTGGGCAGAAATCCACTTTCGATAAGAGAGGCATGAACTTACCATGGTAGAGGTTGCCTATGGCCTAAAAGTGGTATACCCACACTAAAGCTGGCCTGATAGATACCGAATTCCTTAAGGAGGATTAGGTCAGCATCCAAAAGGTGGGCAGAAATCCACTTTCGATAAGAGAGACATTAATTTACTATGGCAGAGGTTGCCCATGGCATGAAAGTGGTATACTCACACTAAAGCTGGCCCGACAGATACCAAATTCCTTAAGGAGGCTTAGGGCAGCACCCAAAAGGTGGGCAGAAATCCACTTTCGATAAGAGAGGCATTAACTTACCATGGTAGAGGTTGCCTATGGCCCGAAAGTGGTATGCCCACACTAAAGCTGGCCTGACAGATACCGAATTCCTTAAGGAAGCTTAGGTCAGCATCCAAAATGGTGGGCAGAAATCCACTTCCGATAAGAGAGGCATTAACCTACAATGGTAGAGGTTGCCTATGGCCCGAAAGTGGTATACTCACACTAAAGCTGGCCCGACAGATACCAAAGTCCTTAAGGAGGCTTAGGTCAGCAACCCAAAAGGTGGGCAGAAATCCACTTTCGATAAGAGAGGCATGAACTTACCATGGTAGAGGTTGTCTATGGCCCGAAAGTGGTATACCCACACTAAAGCTGGCCCGACAGATACCGAATTCATTCAGGAGGCTTAGGCCAGCACCTAAAGGATGGGCAGAAATCCAGTTTTATCAAGGTAATCAGTAGAGATTGTTGATGAGGCGTTCAATATGACTAGCCGCTAGACGAACTTGATGCACTCTACCTGCGATGGTGACTAGATCTGTTTTTTCTAACCTTCCCGGCAGTGCAATGAGGGTGACACCACTTCTATTGGTGATCTCATCAAGAGTCCTACCCTGGATTCCATTGATAGCCTTATGGAATTTCCTCGGGACATCCAGTTCAGCTATCACTTCTCCATCCGTTTCCTCAATCCATCTAAGTTTAACTTTTTGCCCCCTGAAAATTATACAGTTGTCCTCCTGTTGATTGGGAAGTCTAGTAAAGCGCGAAAAGACACTTTTGTCTGGCTTAGGCTGATCTGGTTCCAGGTTGAAGGTGATCAGTTTTCTATCAGTATTTTTAACCCGGTGGGGCTTTTGGCACCCCTTGTCGTCCTTGAGGGCCTCTTTCTCTACAACTCCTTGGTCTTCTCGTTTTGTTTCTCTCACTGTTTTCTTTATGGTTACAATTACTTTTTCTGCTTCCTTCTGTTCCTCATTAGCATGCAGCTTTCCTGGGAGTGAGTTTCTTTTTAGCCTCACTCTTCTGTTTGCTTGTCCCTGCTTTTCCAGCGTTTCCTCATCATTACTGAGATGGCTGACTTGCTGTGGAAGAGGGACACTCTCCTCAGGGAGATCTTCCTCTGAGGCTTCATTCTCTTCCTCTTCCACAGGCTTGGATAACTTATTTTCGAGGAAACTAACCTTCTCCTTTAATCCATCTAGCTCGGTAAGGAGAGCTTCGTACCGTTCGCCTCGCTCGAAGTCGTTTATCTTTGCTTGCATTAATTCTTTTTGTAATCTGCCGTTCTCTTCAGACATCTCTTCGATGATATGATTTTGTTCTTTAATATCTTTTTCCAATTCTTCTTTCTCTTTCAGAAGTTGTGATTGCCTCTCCATCTGGGCTCGGTTTTCTTCCTTTGCCGTTTCCAGTTCTGCTTTCATCAGGCGATTTGATTGCTCCATTTCATAATTTGTGTTTCTATGCAGCTCAACCGAAGTTTCTTTATGGGCAATTTCCATCAACAGGTGGTCGTTCATTTTGTTAAGATCATTGATCCTTTTATTCGCCATTTCCTTCTCTTCCTCATTCAGTTTTTGAAGGCCTTCATATTCATAATAGAGGAGGTCAAACTTCGCTTTCATCTCCTCTTCCTTTTTCTTAAAAAGAGCAGTTTCTTCAATCAGTTTTTCTATTGCCTCTAAGTTTTTCGTGTTGTCTGGTTCACTTGTCTTTTCAGTCAACTTTTGACTTTCCTCCTCAGTTTCCTTGGTTTGATCAAGTGAACTATCCATCGACGACCTATCAAATTCCTGCTCTTCATCTTCGGAATCAGTTTCCTGCATCTTATTACTTAGTAAGGAATTCAACATGACAACAATTCCTACCAAGATCAAACACAAGCCAGAATAAAAACAAACATTACCAAGTTGGACTTTTGTCAATTCCTTTTCCAAAGTTCGGGCCACGCATTCACACCGTTGTAATTCCTGTCTGGATTTCCAAAGTCTTCCAACACGAGGGAAGAAGGACAATATCCGATCAAGGACTGCAACGGGCGAAGATTCCATGGTTTCCTGCACGAAGTGTGGCCTCTCAGGTAGAAGCCAAGAGATAATCCTAAATACAGAGGAATCCTTCAGAGTATCCAAACGTCCTGCAAGTTCGAAGGTATACTGCTCGCAACCAACAAGCCGGTGCTGAACACCGCTTTCAAGACGAGCGAATGTAGTAACTCCTACGAACACAGCTCCTAAAACAACGAACACTGTGATGAATGCTTTAAGGCACATTGCTGTAAGCGTTGCGAAGAACATTTTGTAATGTCTGCAGATAACAGGACCTTCCTCTAACCTTACTTTTTATTTAAGACACGAAGCTTCATGGATTCTGAAGAAAGGATTCACGGAATGAAGACGGAATAGTCTGTTTCTGGAGTGGTGCTTCCCGGTTTCTGAAGACGGATTCCCGACGGTTTCTGAAGATGGAATTCCAGGATTCTGAAGACAGAATTCTCGGTTTCTGAAGACGGGAATTCCCGACGGTTTCTGAAGATGGAATTCCAGAATCCTGAAGACGGAATTCTCCGTTTCTGAAGACGGAGTTCCCTGCGGGGTCTGAAGACGGAATTCCCGGACATTCGTTCATCTCCGATTCCAGGCTGAAGACAGATATACTGGGCGCACACTCATTCGCGGAGACGTCTGTATCTTGGAATCCCCACACTGAAAATCGATGGAGACTCCTTCATGTTCCTTTCTCCCAGGAGGCAGCGGTGGTTAGATACTTCAGCATTTAAACGCAATCCATTAAATATATATTAGACAATTTATTAAAAATTGAGAAAAGAAAAAAGATGCGATTTTTACGCTGCCTGAATCTTAATATAATTTTAATACATGAAATTTTCAGCTGTGTTTCCTCGTCATTTTTACCAAAAATATTTGAAGTAAATCTTTTGCGCATCTCTACCGATATCATTTCTGTTCACACTGTGATTAAAAAAAAATGTAACCCATCCCCATTTCGTATTCTCTGCTTCTTCATCCCAGGTTCGAATCCTGGCTAGGCAAGATGTGATGCGCTTTATCTCTTATATTGTCTGTCTGTTCATACATATATCTATCTATCTATTTATGTGTCTATTCCAAGCAATATATATATATATATATATATATATATATATATATATATATATATATCTATATATATATATATATATATATATATATATATATAGGCATAAGCCACGAAGGAAAAATAAACAACGGAGTTTCTACAAGATCTTTCGACTCAAGGTCCTTTACTAAGCAGCTAAACTGTTTATCTGCTGAGTAAAGGACGTTGAGTCGCAAGATCTTGCAGAACTCCGTTGTTTATTTTTCCTTCATGTCTTATACCTTTATTTATGGATTTATCACGTTCTAAACTTTCGTGATTCAGTTATACTTACACACACCACACCCACACATACACACACACACACACATATATATATAGATATATATATATTATATAATATATAATATATATTATATATATATATTTTATATATATATATATTTATCTTTTATAATATATTATATTATTATAATATATATATATATATATATATATATACTGTTTTGTGTCTACTGTACATATATATGTATATATATAATATATATATATATATATATATATATATATATAATTTTATATATATAACATATATTACATGATTGCACATTTGGGTAGTTAGATACGAACGTGTTCTCATCTTGAATAATGTATGACCCACACTTGCACACACATACACACACACACACACACACACACACACACTATATATATATATATATATATATATATATATATATATATATAAAAGATACAGATTATCGCTTAATGTATGTTTTGATATGTATGCATTCATATGTATATATATATATATATATATATATAGATATATATATATATATATATATGCATATATATATAGAAATATATATAATGTAACCAATTTGTAATTAAGTAAGTGATTTTATCTTTTTGGTAATTCTTTCAAATTTTACTAAAGCAGGGACCCAGATAACACTTCCCAATGATAAGTGTAAAATTACAACTGGAAGTAAGCTGTATAATAGCAGATTCTAAAGAGTTTTGTGAAGAGAGATCTTTCGATATACCAATAGCTGAACTTTCGGTCTAATTTATACTACTAGAGTTTTGACATAAATGAATGAATTTAGAATTGGATGTCTGCCCAGTTTTGACAGAATAGTTTTGCTATTTTATTCGTACTTCTAAATCCTTGTTTTTACGAGTATTGCGCATTGTCACTCCCTAGTATTTAGATCAAGAAATTAAATAGATAAGAAAAATACGGATAAATTTAGCTTTTCCTTCACGTGTACTAGATATCTATTATAATAAAGCCCACAAAAGATTTTATAATGAAAATAACATGGAGAAAGAAACCCCTAAAAACATTCTTAGCTTGCCTTATCTTAATGGTTTTGAAAACATAAAATCATTGTTAGAATCTTTTAATGTGAACTTCCTTTATCCCTGTAATAACACACTAAAAGGAATGTTAATAAAAAAAAAGTAGCCCTGCGGAAAACAGCAACATAACATATAAAATTCCATGTTTGGGCTGCCCTCTTTTTATATCAGCCAATCTAGCAAGGATTTAGAAGTACAAATTAAACAGCATAACTATTCTGTCAAAACTGGGCAAACATCCAATGCTATATTCATTCATTTAAGTGAAGTCTCTCACAGGATAAATTGGACAAAAAGTTCAGTGATTGCTAGATAGAAAGATTTCTCTTCACGAAATCTGTTAGAATCCGCTATTATACAGCTAACTTCCAGCTGTCATTTTTTTTACCTTAGCCCTAGGGTTTATTACTTGGACCCTCGTGTTAGTAAAATGTTTAAGAATGACATCAAAGATAAAATCATTGACTTAATTACAAATTAGTTACCTTATATATTTTCTATATATTCCTATGTTTAATAATATTTTTTAAATGTTCACCTTGCAAAAACTTTTATTATTAACCAAATGGATAGTTATTAAGAAGTACTTTTATAACATTTTTTGGGGGGTCAACCACCTTCTTTGTATAATTTTTCAATTGTCTTGTCCCTCCTTCTGAGCTGTTACACCTAATCTATTGCAAAACCTCTTAGCCCTGTTTTGGCAGGTCTATTACTTCTTCAATTGTTTGGATTCCAGGTACTTTTTTTTCCCTTGTAATCCCCGCATCAGTCTGCTAAGGAAAGGACAAGAGGTCGAGAGACCTGACAGAAACTCCAGCGCTTTAACTTTATATATATATATATTTCTATTTAATATATACTATAATATTATATAATACTTATATATTATATATATATATTATATATATATTATATTCTATATATATTATAATTCATATATATACCAATATTATGGCATATATGTGTGTATATACATACACGCACGTAGGCTATCATGGAAACAAATTATAGACACAGCTCGTAGAAATCGGAGACAAGGAAGGCCTCCTCGATCAAATCCAATTGAACAACAAAAAGCGTAAAACAGGGATGTCATAAATACGCAACTTGAAGCGAGGAGGCACAGGTCCCCCCTCCCCCCCCCCCCCCCCCGACCCCCCTCCCCAAGACACGGCACCACTGGGAGGATAAATCTGTCACATAGAGGAAGTATAGGGGTCACTGTCACGGCAAAACTCGGCGCGGATTAAAGACAGGAAGGAAGATATAGGACGATATAAAGTGTGACGGGATTATTAGGTCTTCCGCTCGCGCCGAGCCTTCCCTTGGGAAGAGAGAACGTCGGGGCCCCTTTTTGGGGGATTTCGCCCTGGGAGAGGAAGCAGAATGTCGTGTAGATTATCATCATTGTTGATTTGAATGTTAAAAGTAAACATCATCCTTTTATTATTATTATTATCATTATTATTATTATTATTATTATTATTATTATTATTATTATCATTCTATAGCAGTAATAGTAGTTGTATTATAGACAGATACACTAATTCCAAACCTTAATGTATAATGAGGAAAAGGAGAAATTGGTTGCTTCATTTGCCGGTGTTCTTATGGATTAAGTGAAATTCGCTTCCAAAACATACCCGTTCTTAAACTTCTTCTTCTTCTTCTTCTTCTTATTATTATTATTATTATTATTATTATTATTCTTATTATTATTATTAACGTACCAAACCACAGTTCAGTAAATAGTCAAGTAGAGATGACTATTAAAATTCAGATGAAGTAACTGATAAAATAAGGATACGCAAATTACAACGATGTTGTTAAAATCTAAGCAGTATAATAGTTTTATAAATTGGACAAAAGAAGCATATCTCGAAGTGATATCTAAAATAGGTGGTGGGGTGGGGGGCGCGGTTAGGGAAATTTCCTTTTAGAAAATATCTCATCAGTAAATTATTTACAGCTTGCTCACAAATACACGAAAATTATTTGGCTGTATAGTTTAAATAAAATGCGTACATAGTTTCATGACAATATAAGATTACAGTATCACTGAGAAAAATTAAAAAAGAAATAAATAAAGTTTTCTAACCAAAAAACAGTAGTTTTTATGGCAGAATATGACAGTGGAATCCTAACAAACTTGTCTCAAATTACGTTATAAAATAGCGATCCAGATGTAACAAAAAAGGATATTATTTATTTAATACAGAATGTCCTCACAACAACAAAAAAGCTGAAATTATACTTATTATATATTGTGTCTATATACTCCCTTCCTACCATGTATACCTACATAAAAATCAATATAAAAAAAGATACCTACATCTTTATGAGTAGGCAATTCATACTTGCATCAGTAAAATCAAGACAGTAAAAAGCAAATAGAAAGCATATATGATATATATATATATATATATATATATATAATATATATACATATATATATATATATATATATATAATATATATAGTATATATATATAAAAGAGACAAAGAAACTCTTCATAGAAGATCAAATATAAAATTCTTAAAACTAACCACAACTACAATAACAAAAAAAAAGTAACTTTTGAAAGTAAATGAAACTTGTGAGAAACTCTGAAAAGCAGAATGAAAAGGCCATGAAAAAGCAAACTAACCCACCAGTCCCGACAACTCACGTCGCCTCTTTGTTACTGGGCGAAAAGAAAACACCTGTTCGACATTAGGCAGACGACACCTGCCCCTCCATCCACCCTTTCGTGTTTCCCGGGATCAATCTTGTATCAATTTATTTTGGTCTACGTCATGAGGCTCCTCGCATGGGACCCTGCTGGCTTTCCCAACGCCTGTGTGCACTTCCTCTCTCTCTCTCTCTCTCTCTCTCTCTCTCTCTCTCTCTCTCTCTCTCTCTGTCGTAATAGCACTTATATGGATGGGGATGTTGTTTATAGGTGAACTGTGTTAGTGGTTCTTTAGTTGATATTTCGTGGATTGTATGTATTTATGTTTATGAATGTATATATATATAGTATATATATATCATATATATATCATATATATATATATAGTATATATATATATAGATATATATATATATATATATAGTATATATATATATATATATATATACCTATATATATATTATAAAATCTATATATATATATATATATCTATATATATATATATATATATATATATATATATATATGATATATATATATATATATTATATATATATATATATATATATTATATATTTCAGATTAGTATGTGTGCATGCACTTGTATGCATCTAGTCCTTCTAACTGTATAGTATTCTTAGATCCTTCATTGATTTTTTCCCGTTAATTTTGGCTTATCTAATATGGAATAGAGCAAATCATACACTTGGCAATGGAGGTGATATCTGGAAACAGTTGGGAGTTTGAGAATTCAGTCGGAAGCCTGGGAATTCCACGCTGGAAGTGAGCAGTTTAAAGGATATTTCCATACATCCGAACTTTTCTCTTGGTTGTCTAAGTACTCAAGTAAAATAAACAAGCATTTTCGTATTGTTTAAATTTTTGTTGAATTTAAATATACTTGTTTTCTCCAATTATTTTTTTTATCGCTTCTGTTAGCATTCATTCTGCGTGAATTATGATTCGATATCCATCATGTGTAAAATTTTACTCATTAGCTATATTTATCTTCTCTGTTTTCTCTTTTACATTTGTATGGCCACTTTTCGAGGAAATGCTTCTCTGCAAGATTATTGCATTTAACTCATTCTTTAAGAATCTTCATCATCGTATATAAAATTGTATCGAAAACCTCTTGCATTTTCCTTTTTCTGAATCCTTAGAAAACTCAATATCATTTCATTCTCGCGGCTAACTTTTATCAAACACATTAGCAATTTCTTTATGTAGTTTTCAAAGTATTTTTCCTCGGATTATTTTTCATCCCAAGAATTATTAATAGTTTATTTATATAACTCACTTCTTATGGTCTACTATAGTAGTAGATTCCCATCAACAGTGCATCCGATGTCTAGGCCAGTCCCATACGACGCTCCTGATTGGCTGTTGATAAGCCAATCACAGAGCTGGAAACTCTCAGTCTCTCGAGAGAGTTCACATAGGCAGGGTGTATGTTCCACCTCTCCTGAGGGATAAGTCTTTCAAAAGTATTCATCAGAAGAGGTGGAACATACATCCTGCTTATGTGAACTCAAGACAGACTGAAAGTCTCCAACCCTGTGACTGGCTAATCAACAAGCAATCAGGAGCGTTGTAGGGGACTGACCTAGACATCAGATGCACGTTTGATGTAAATCTACTATAGGAATATGTTTTTATGACGTAAATGTAACTTTCCACTTACAATTTATTTTACTAAAATGATATTGGCACGAAGGAACGGTTGATATAAAAAGAGAAACTACTTTATTGATTTCGAGATGTTCCCTGATCAAACGAACCTTCCCCAACAAACACTGCGTAATCCTAAAATTGTTATCAACCCCTGGAAGTAATCCTCTTCAAGAACACTTGATGTTGGTAAGTCAAGTAAGCTCTTCTTTTTTTTTTTTTTTTTTTTTTTTTTTGACCTTTCGGGAAATGCCACTCGAGTCGGAGTGTACTTTATATCGGGATTATCTGTGTTGCATTCCATCGCTACGTCGTATTTATAGACTTATCGGGAATGTTCGCGTGATATGGTTGTTCTGGTTGTCAGCAGCCGTTGCTATTTATGAGTGCCAAGTCTTGAGCGTTTGTCTTTTTGTTTTTCTGATTCTATTTATAGTCTTGATTTTAGATGTATTATATATTCTCGTGATTATTTCTTGTGTATCGGAGTTGGAATTTTGCTTGATTGTATAATCCCCGTCGCTCAGTTTTTCTTTGGATTTTTTGTTTATTTGTATGAAGCTTCCATTATGCTCTCTCTCTCTCTCTCTCTCTCTCTCTCTCTCTCTCTCTCTCTCTCTCTCTCTCACTGTGCGTATACACTCACAGGCATACTTATACACAAAATACACAATTACAGGAACACGCATTCTTATATATATATATATATACATATATATATATATATATATATATGTGTGTGTGTGTGTGTGTGTGTGTGTGTGTGTGTATGATATATAAACAAACATACACATATATATATGTATATATATTATTTATTTATTTCTTTGTGTGCGTGTGCTTGTATCTATTCATCAAAGATTCTCTCTCTCTCTCTCTCTCTCTCTCTCTCTCTCTCTCTCTCTCTCTCTCTCTGAAAACTAGCCCTGACGCATCCTCAGCTTCAGCCATCATGAATAGCGAGAGAGAGAGAGAGAGAGAGAGAGAGAGAGAGCCCGTGATTGTCGCTTCCTCTTCTTTCAAAGCGTCAATAGGACTCCCGCCCCCTTTCTGCCACTCGCTCTTAATTATTCCTTTATGTGTGTATTGTTGGCCCATTAAGGTTCTGGCGCTTACAGGCTCATGGTATAACATGACTTCTTTTTTTGTACTCAGGCACACGTGTGTGCGTGTGTGTACGACGTACACACAGCGCGTACAACTACATATAGCTCTGGGGTGTGTACAACTTGGTCTCAATCCTTCCCATGACTTCTTGGCCTGGTGCAGATTGTATAAGCTGTGATGTTTGTGTGTGCGCTTGTTTTCTTGAATAGTGTTCTGTTTCTTGTTCTCACGCTGCACCCTCGTGTTCTTATGTTTACAAACTTGCAGAGTTGACAATATGCGTTTTTAGTGACTATATACAGGATTCTTTAACATTGCCGGTGTATTCATGAATGTGCGTACGTACATGAATACGCATCATAAAGCGCGTACCGATTGCCCTACTGGGTGTACACTGCTCACGTTACTTGCTAAATCTTTTGAACTGGTACTGACATAGTACGCGCTTGTTTGCCTCGAGCACATTGTACTAGAATGTACTATAAATCGTACAGGATAACCCAACTACTCGGCAAGGTTTTCATACTCATCTACCACAGATGCGTAAATTCGTACAGTACATGTATCTTAACTGTGCCTAATGTACTCGAGAACTGGTTGGGGAGTTTTGGTGAAGCAGCTCATTTTCTTATGTATTAAGCGTTATATTATATCATTTTTTCAAGTTTCTTCAAATATCGGCAGGTATCTTTGTTCTCTTGCGATTGCATACATGTTGCTTGATGAAGCGTGGGAGTATTTTATTATTTAAATAACGGAAAATAATTTGATTTGTTCCAAATATTCCTGTTATCTACTATGATTTGGATTTTGTATTCCTTATATACTCATACTTATTAATGTAGTATGGTAGTGTCGGTGAAACACAGCTAGTATTGTATTGTTTTGAATTTATCATAGTGAGCGTACATATTACCATTGTATAATCGCCATGAATCTTTCGTTTTAAATATACGTTCTTTAAAAAAACTGTATGAAAGTCAAAACAGGTTCATGGTTAAAGTGCAACATTCCCTCACCTCTCTCTCCCCCCCCCCCCCCCCCCCCCACAACCTTTTTTATTTATTTATTATTCTTTTTTTTATCACAGTCCTCCAATTCGACTGGGTGGTATTTATAGTTTGGGTCTTCCGGGTTGCATCCTGCCTCCTTAGGAGTCCATCACTCTTCTTACTATGTGCGCCGTTTCTAGGATCACACTCTTCTGCATGAGTCCTGGAGCTACTTCAGCCTCTAGTTTTATTATTATTATTATTATTATTATTATTATTATTATTATTATTATTATCTTATCATCTGGGGGAATCCCTTTCTGTGCCCCCAGACGTCATTCTACATTTGGTATCCATTTTCGTAAATTCTGGAATATTTTCCTGAGTCAGTAACGCCAGTCTGTTATTTTAGAAATGGTTATTATTTCTATATATCTTGAATCCCTTTCTCCAACCAGGAATTGCCTACATTTGTAAAATTCTTATGTTTTATTTCGCCTCTCTGTAGGATTTCTTGCTTGTCTCTGTTAAACTTGTTATAATTAGATTGTTCTCCTATACAAAATTCATTCACTGATCTCTGAAATCTCGATCATTTGGAGTATTTCTGGATCTTTTTTTCTGAGGACTGGACATCCTCTTCTATTTTTTCGTGCTCAGTGATAGATATTGTCTTCTATAGGAATCAAATAATCTTTCAGTTAACAAGGAAGTTAAACTGTGCGTGATTACCTTTATTATTGCTCTTACTCTTACCTCAACCACTATCTTCCTTATTGGACGAGCGGGTTGCATACTCGCCTATCAATCTGGTAGCCAGAGCTCGCTCACCGCTGCTGCCAACGCGGAACGAGAGGAATTTATTTCGGGTGATTAGAAATTCGTTTTTCGATATAATGTGGTTCGGATTCCACAATAAGCTGTAGGTGCCGTTGCTAATAAGTAACCAATTGGTTCCTAGCCAAGAAAATAAAAATCTAATCCTTCGGGCCAGCCCTAGGAGAGCTGTTAATCAGCTCAGTGAACTGGTGAGAGATATACTTAACCACCATCACTACTGCTACTAGTTTGGCACCCGCTTCCCCCACCCACCCCAACCCCTCAACCCTGGCCACCCCTCCTTCATGCTGCATAGTCGTATATCTTTCTTCCTTAATTATCTCAAATTTCTCCTCGTGTGAGGCTCTTATCATAGTGTTTGTTATTATGAATTGAAAAAACCCGTTCTTATATATGTTTCTTTGAGACAACAATTATGCATCTATATTTAGGAGATGTAATTGAAAGTTCATTACGAAAGCAGATCTTCCATGCGTATTAAAGAATACGTTAACCTTAAAAGGATAAATAAGCAAAAAAGAAAAAGGCACAAAAAAGGAGGGTGTTGAATACCTACGGGGCTGCGACATAAATTCGTGTTGTAGATAGCAATTTAGATAAAGAGGGTTATTTCTAAAAGAAAGTTTGTCTTGCTTTGCAATAACCCTTTATAATAACAATGAACGATAACAAATGGCACTTCAAACAGCGAGAATGGTAAATCTTTTATATCTATTTGCTACCGTAAACAAAGTGAGTGACTGTATTCGATTGGCAGAACTTGGTAATAAATGGCATTTATTTTGATGAACGCTGATAGTCCGAGTTTAAATCAGCCAAGAAAAATGATACACAAGAAAGTAACAAATATAGTAGCAATATAGTCTTTGAGCAAAAATAGCCTTGAAAAATGATACGCAAGAAAGTAACAAAGTAGCAATACGTTCTTTGAGCAAAAATAGCGAAGAAAAAGGATACGAAAGAATATAATAAATAAAGTAGCAATGTAGTCTTTGAGCAAAAATAGCCATGAAAAATGTTACGCAAGAAAGTGACAAATAAAGTAGCAATGTAGTCTTTGAGCAACAATAGCCAAGGAAAACGATACGCAAGGAAGTAACAAAGTAGCAATACGTTCTTTGAGCAAAAATAGCCAAGAAAAATGATACTCAAGAAAGTAAAAACGTAGCAATACGTTCTTTGAGCAAAATTAAACAAGAAGAATGATACGCAAGAAAGTAACGATACTATAACAATAGATCATTTGTAAAAAAAAAAAAAAAAAAAAAAAAAAAAATAGAAAAAAATATCAAATAAATAAGTATATCAGTTAATAAGCGAATAAACAAATAAAGATTACTATCAACCGAGACAAAGACATCCGTTTACCAATTGGACAGACGGCGGGGCATAATGGCGGAAGGAAAAATGAAGCATAAAGAATTACGAACGAACTCGAGAGTTCACTCTTTCTAGCAGATGGCTGGCACAAAGGCTAACAAGAGGCTAATGGCAACTCGGGAGATGCAAAAATGACTGTAATTGTCCGAGCTACGAGAACAAGATCCAAATCTTCCCCTGGTTCGCCTTTTTATTAACGTTTCGATTGATAACGCAATTGAAATACCTCCTTAGTTTCAAGGCGTTTTTAAGAGGCACTCAAGTCAAACAAAAGACTAACGTGTGTGTGTAGGTGTGTTTGGGTTGACTGACTTCTGTTTTCGTGGTTGTTGACAAGCCAGCCTTTCCAAACATAAGTGTTGAATGATTCGGGAAACGCAGAGGAATGCAAAGAACTCCATGTTCAGAAGATAAATAAAAGGCAAATCAGTCCGTTTGATCGCAAAAACCATTAATTTTGTGTTAAATGACTCGGGAGACTCAGAGGAATGCAAAAGAGCTCCACAATCAGGAAAAAAATAAAGGCAAATCAATCCGTTTCATCCTCTCAAAACTGTTTGTGTGAAATGACTTGGGAAATTCAAAGTAGTATTGTAGAGTTCCACATTGTGTAGGGTAAGATATGTCTTGGAAAGGTATTAACGAGAACGATCCACAGGACAAAAATCGATGGAGATGACTCATTCACAACGGCGACCCCATATAAAAATGTGTTGAATCTAGGAAGAAGAAGAAGAAGAAGAATTGTAGAGTTCCACATTCAGAAAAAAATAATGGCTAATCAATCCGTTTGAGCCTCGAGTTCGTCAGAAGGAGCAATATTTTTTTTAGAATTAATTGTTGTGTGTGTTTTTCAGGATATGTTCATCATCCTTTTGTGGATGAGTATTCTTCGGTAGCGCTAAAAGAGACGTATATACATTTGCAGGGACATTATCAGGCGAAATAAATAAATAAATAGGAAGTGTAATGAAATACATGTAGGAATCAGACAAGATTGATAATTTGAAATAAATATACGAATAGGTGGACAGAATAACTGGCGGAAATTAATGCAATGAAAATATGGACAGGTAACTAATATATAAACAACTTATCATATACTATTTAAAATACATAAATAAATATACTATTTAAACTATTTAAATAAGTAGAAAGTGAAATGAAATACATGAAGGAATAAGACAAGATTTATATTGTTTAAAAATGATATACGATAGGCGGAAAGAATAACTGAAGGAAAATTAATGCAATGAAAATGTGGACAAGTCTCTGATATGTAAACAATCGTCTTCTTATTATATACTATTTAAACTACTTAGCTTCAGCAATAAGTAGCAAACAAATTAACTAAAATTAATAATATTCAACTGATCACCTGATGAAATAAGCTATGCAAACTAGTGAAGACGTTCAGGTCTAATTGGAATAAAACTGAGTTCTTCCGTATCATAAGAATTGCTGTGTTTCTTTCTGGTGCAAATCCTACCTGATCAAATAGATCATTAACTGTTTCTGTTTAATCAACTGACTGTAAATAACTCAGATAGCTGTTGACTCACAAGTAGTCTCCCACCTTCTTGATAAACTAGGCAGCTAATTTTTCTCTTGAAATGTACCTATTATAAATAACCTAAAATGGACTGCTAACTCGATCGATAACAATCAAATATTTTTTTTAAACTGACAAAACACTAACAAAGGCTCCAGTTCCCCAAACGACTGGTGGCGAATCGTGAGTGCAATTAACTCGACAGCCATGACAAGGTAATTAACTTGGCCTCAGGTAGGGCGTCTTTTTTAGGCGAGGTGTCACTGGAAGTAGGTGCAGGTGGACGTATCCTCAGGTCAGGTGCTTGACCTGCCGGGAGGTTCGACAGGCAGGTGGAACAGTTTCAGGAGGACACCTGCCGAACGTTTCCAAGTCTCTTTATGACAACCTAGGTCTGCCGGACATAACAGGAAGGCAGATGATGACATAAACACTTGTGGGAAGGTGAATGACTCGACTTTTTAATTAGACTTAATTTTGTTGCGATACACGCCTCTCTCTCTCTCTCTCTCTCTCTCTCTCTCTCTCTCTCTCTCTCTCATCTGAGATTCATGGGTGCGGTAGCGGTCTGAGTTAAAAATTTATTTCTATTCCACACGTCATTGTTAGTTGATTATTTCCAGAGCAAAATTTGTTCTACCATTATATACAGCAGTACTCAACCCCCCCCCCCCACCCTCCAACCCCCCCCTCCTCTCTCTCTCTCTCTCTCGCTCTCTCATCTCTCCTCTCTCTCTCTCTCTCTCTGACTTAATTTTTTTATAATAAGTACCAGCCTCATTCAATCTTCCTTTGACCTCATAGTTTCAGCTCCCAACCAAATGTCCAAAGTTCTATTCGTCGAATCAGACACGAAGGAAACGTAATTAGAGTATTTACCTGGAAGTCCAGTATACATTCGTTGGCCTAAGTTAGTTGACCTTTGCAGGTTCTAGTGACAGAGAGAGAGAGAGACGGGGGGGCGTATACTCAGATGGACGTTATCAGTATTTCATCATACTGGATATCATTTATAATTGAAGAAAGGCAAAGCCTCGACAAGGTAATCCTCTCACTACCGAAGTGAAACCATATATTCTGGTCCTGATTTTATGCGTTCCTCTCTCTCTCTCTCTCTCTCTCTCTCTTCTCTCTCTCTCTCTCTCTCTCAGCCAGCTACCTAATTTCCATATCACGACACAGCTTGTACTCGCAGCATCTACACCTTCTCCAGCGGGCCAAATTGAAGCCGTGCTCTGTGACAGAACTTCAATAAATATACTCTTAAATCAATATTCGATACGTTTTATAATTTGCCTCTTTGGCGTGCAGGAGTGTTGGGGGTTGGCGGGGGCCAGGGGGGCTCGTGGGCGGTGGATGTGGATTCACATAATATATCACGTTATATTTAGCCTTGTAAGATTTGACATTTTTTGTCGCTCACGTTTACATATGAGAGTTGTTGCTTCCCAAGCTTTCTTTTTTTGTGTCAATTTAAATTGTTTCTTGAGGACAAGCAACTGTCCATGTCGTTGTCTGTTCCGTAGGGGGCGGGGTAGTGCCTTTAGTGCACCTCATGCGGTGCACTGTAGGCATTCCTTAAGGTTCTTTGCAGCGTCCCTTGCAACCGCTTTCATTCCTTAGTCTGTACCTCTGTTCATATTTGCTTTCTTACTTTCCACCCTCTTCTGACAATTGTTTCATAGCGCAACTGAGAGGGTTTCCTCTTGTTACACCTTTCAAATCGTTCGACTATCAATTTCGCCAAAATTCTATATTCCATTGTCGTTGTCTGGTGTCTTGTTGGCTAACTGTTCCTGGCTGCCAAATTTTCAGTCTGTTATCGAAACTTTGTTCTTGCTGGCAAAACTGACTTTGTTTATCAAAACACCGTTGCCTGAACGACTGGTTGGTTGTACTGTGTCCTGTCAAATTTGCATATTTCTCATCAGCAAACTTAGTCTCGTCTTTTTAAAAACGTGTTGCCTGCGGTCCTGTCATGCTAAAGATGCTGCGTGCTCAAGTCGCCGTCTTCTCTAGAGGGTTGTTGTTGCTCATGATTGCACGAAAGGTTGTTCATGGCTACAAGCAAAGTTGTTCTTAGTGAGTGCTTAGAATATCGTGACTACGTCGAAGGTTGTTTCTCGTAACTGCGCCTGAAAGTCGTTTCTCATGACTGCGTTGAATGTTGTTTCCCGTGACTACACCAAATGTTGTTAATCATGACTGTGCTGATGGTTGTTCCTAGTTATTGTGTCTATAGCTATTGTTAGTGGCTGCTTCAAAAATCTGATTCTCGCGACTGCGTCTAAAGTTGCGTCTTGTGACTGTCGAAGGTTGTTGTTCGAGGCTGCCTCGAAGGTTGCTACTCAACACTGCGTCGAAGGATGTTTTTTGGTACTGCGTCGTCGGTTGTTTTTCATGAATGCGTCAAAAGTTGCTTCTTGCGACTGCGTCAAAAGTTGTTTCTCGTGACTGTTTTTGAAGTTTGTTGCTCAAGACTGCGTCGACGGTTATTTCTTGTTAAGGTGTTGTAGGTTGTCGCTCGTGACTGTACTTTCAAGGCTTATTCCTGTACCATTGAAAGGTGAAGTAGCAAAAAGTCAATATGTCTGCCGGATCTTAACAACATGGAGCTCACGTTCTTGTTTTTAAATCGTTGAAATATTATGTTCGGTTGGGGTTTCAGATGCATCCATTAATATCATATATTCTTTATAGATCTTTTGAAATGTAAAATGTAAATGGATGATTATCTAAGTGGAAAAAATTATATAATGAAGACGTTTGTATCCTCCAAAAGTTGTTAAGGTCAGGGGCAACCATTGTAAAGTCTGGTACAAACTAATTTGTAGTAAAATCTTTCAGGGATAGAAGGACATAGGTTGCTATAAAGCTGCAAAAAGTCATATGATTCTTTGCCAACAGTCTTTTGAAGTTGTTTACAAGATGCCATGTAAATTAAAGTCTTAGATGGTTAGTGAGTTTACAGTTAGTTTAGATATGCTGAAGCAGTTATTTATGTATATTCTATTGCTTTAGTACTGTGATTAAGAAGCAAAGTTCACTTTGTATAATGCCATCATTGTGCCACACGCATTAACGTAATGGAATTAGTTTACTAGCATCACTGATATAATGCCAAAGATTATTGTAGCCATTGATGTAAAACCATAAATGTTTTAAATCCTGTTGTATTAAGTGATATTCCCCTTTACAGACTGGCCGCGGAATTAAGTACTCACTGGTCGCATTTTGTTGGTTAACTTATTGTATTATTAAATAAGAATTAAATTCAATGATATTCATACAGGTACCCAAAAATTCTTTTAACAAATTTACATCCTGTCCACGGCAATACGAGACTGTAGAAGACGTATATACTGTGTAGGTGGCCAAGGGTTGAGAAGAATTAAGATTTGTAGATTCATAGACCTAGGTATCGCAAAGCTCAAGGTTTCATAGGATTAAAACGTTGGAACAATCAAAGGACCCTAAACAATGTGTACCAGAACAGAGAACGTTGCCCCCAATCGGCTAACTCGGCGGTAATTTTTCCAGCTTTACACTGAACAAAACTCTGACTCCTTGTTAATCACCGTTACTGTTCTTGACTTGTCATGCACGAATTTATAATTCCCATCGGGTGGGCTTTATAATTGCCCTTGGGGGTGGGGTGGACTTCATAATTTCCTTAGGGGTGGACTTTATAATTTCCCCTTTGGGGGGAGTGGGGGTGGACGCTTAAGACTTGTTCAAGTGCTTAATTTGGTAGGTGTTTATTAATTTTCTGCCTGCTGTAGTTAATGGTACTTGAATCGCTCATATCTCGTTCTTTAAATTTGGATGAGAACACGAAGTTCAGCAGCGTGCGACAGCAAGACGACGTAGTTCTGGATGGTGAATTTGTCAGGGAAGATGAACTCGAGGCACTGTATGGTTGCATTTGATGTTAATATATAAATATGTTTTCTCCTGGTAACTGACGTGTCATTGTTTGCTATTTACGATTGGAATTACTCTCAAAACCCTGATTTTGGATATGTTAGAAATATAAAAAGAAAAGGGTCAACTTATCTAGTGGTGATTTTACATATACAGATAAGTTTAACTAAAAATAAATAACCAGATTCTTCCTAAAGACTTGGCTATCTCCTTTACATTTTCATGGATAATGGATTCTTCGGTATATGTGGGTAATTTTGGAAGAATTGTCATTTCAGGAAATTAAAGATTACGGCAAACTCGTGAAGTTTCAGTGCTATAGTATATGTGGAATATTGAGGACTTAATACAGAAACAGATTTGCGAAACTGATAATTATAATTGGATAAGGCGCCAATTATTAAATACCTAGAGTGCAAACATTTTTACCTTTTTTTTTTTTTTTTTTTTTTTTTTTAATGAAGCAGAGGCCTAACTTTAAATGTTCTTATGATACTTATCCCATATAAATTCCTTTCATATTTTTTTGTGTCAGGTGTTAGCCTTGATAACACTCAAAACAGTTAGGGTAAACTGAAAACATTAAAGGCGCACCTTATACTGAACGATTGTCTGAACGACTGTCTGTATCGTTCACAAAAACATTGTGTATGGGCTTGTCTGAATGCAAAATTGGGCGGAGCTTCGTGTCTGAACGATCTCAGCGGGAATCTGACACGACCAGGTTGCTGGCTTGCGACTTAAGTCTGTCATACACAGATCGTTCAGTGGGTTTGTCTGCCGATATAACGCTATCGCGCGAGTCTCTTCTAGAGATGATGCCATTATTCCCGAGACAAAATCTTTGCTCAGACTGAAATCGGTGCGGAGATCGTTCATACTGTCTGAATAGTGTGTGTGTGTGGGTCGATAACGAGAAATCGTTCAGACAATCGTTCAGTGTATGGGGGACCTTAAAAGCCTTCAATACAACAGAACTTTTTTCGGGTTCTGCTGTATTGAAGTTATGGTCATACTTACTTCTAGGTGTGATGATATTCAGTATGATCTCTCAAAATCGGAGCTCTAAAAGTACAAAATTAGCAGGGCGTGATCTAATCTCCAGCTTACTCGGGAGACGTGTATGATTTTCCCCTCATGCATAAGTTGTAAACATTATATTCCTAACTTTCAACATAAATTAAAGCGTGCGAAAATCTGCAGTCAAATAGAGCCTTGTTTCACCAACGAATATTAAAATAAATACGCTATATTTTATTAGAAATTATTGTTCTGCACTGTTTAACATGCACATTGTTTATTTTTTACATTTTCATTCTAATAAATAAATCATAAGTATCCTCTTTTAAAATTCCTGTACCATTGAAAGGTGAAACTCCTTTTTCAGACCTTTTTAGGCTCTTCAATAGACCTCTCCTAACCCCCAACAAGAGCAACAACAACGACAATTAAGTAGTTTGTAGGCTTACTCCCCGAATAAGCGGAAACTCAAAATAGTAGTTATCAGTGATTGTCAGTCAGAGAATGTAACAGCATATTTTAGAACTCTTAACAGCAGACATGAATAGAGTGTTGGCTAACAATCATATCATCATACCTAGTACCTAGAAATAATATGGGGAGAAAAGCTAACAAGTTTAGAATGACCTATAGATTCAGTAGAGAGTTTATCTTAATGCTTTTGTACTTGTTAATGAATGAAATTAGCCTAAAAGTGAGGAATCAAAAGCTTCAAAATCCGTATGCTAACGAGACCAGGAGCACGCATTCTTGTGTAACAAGACAAAAATGACATTAACTTGTTTAACAATCATCCATAACACAACAACATAAAATTAATATGTAGATAAAAAAAACAGCTAAGATATATGCGCAAAATAAATGTAAACATGGTTAAATTGTTCCCTGAAAAAAAATTTAAAACGTTGTGGCTCTCATAGTCCATATGAACGATCCTTGTGCTCTAATATAGAAGTTGATTAAGACCTAAAACGTTGCGGTATATCTAAAGGAGGTTCAGTGTTAACCATCTGCCTCCTTTAAGGATACAGGGTGTCAGGAAGTAAGTGCCTAGATTCAACGTCCTTACTTGAGAGCCATAAAGTTGAAACTTGTTCACGTCATTATTCTTGCTTTTAGCGCTTGCACAGTTTTTTAAAACAGGTTCCGTCTTGCATAATTCCGCTTATCACGGAAAATATCATGAAAAAGAGGCCGATAAAATAAAACATATACCTTCTTGCATAATTCCTCTTATCATGGAAAATACCATGAAAAAGAGAGACCGATAAAATATATCCATTTTAGGAATGAACAAGCCAGACCGTTAAAAAAAAATTACCAAAAAAAAAAAAACTCTTAGCCACCCTGACTGACAAAGATAACTATAATCGTTTTGATATTGTCAGAACAAGAAAAGTAAAAATAAAAAATAGTGAGAGGACAGGTATTAGGAAGAGAAGTATCGACAGATGGCCTTTTAGCCTACGAAGGAGTCCTGCTTTGTCCCCTAGGGTTGATTTAGAGTTGTCTGCCATTACCCAATTTGGGGAGGAGGAATAGCAGGTGTTTGCCAGATACAAAGATGGAATGTCCCATTAGTCCGTCAAAGAAGAGTTCATTTATTTTAGTTTGGTTTCCAGATATATACATTATAATTTTCATATCGGTACATCTATAACCTTTATTTGCTATGAAGTTCTCGTTGTTCAACTGATAGAGATGACGCCGCAGTCTGTTGAGCTATAAAAGATAGATCTGTTTACCATTTTAAAAAACCTTTTTGCTTAAATCACTAAACATAGACTGATTCTTGCTGCAAACTTCTATAGCTATTTTTTTAATGAAATGAGCTAGAATTTGTGATAGTTTGATTCATTTTCATGATGATATAGATATCATCATTAAATGAGTCCATTTTTAAAGTAGAAAAATTACGTTCGATAAAAGGTAATGCTGCCATTGTGCTATAAATGTGATGCTGCTCATTGTGTTCCCGTTGAAGGACAGAGCATTGTCCTGCTGATGTGTAATTAGTGAGCTGATGTAACACTTCCACACTTCCGCTCGTTAATGAAGATCATATATATATATATATATATATTATATATATATATATATATATATATATATATATATATGATATTTACCACATTACAGCGAAATCTAGTACACACAGTCATTAAGCTACTTTAATATCTATTTCTCCTTCGTATTATTTCCGAGGTAGAGCAACTGGATGTCAATGAAATTTGTAATTTAAAGTTTATATATATATATATATATATATATATATATATATATATATATATGTGTGTGTGTGTGTGTGTGTGTGTGTGTGTGTGTGTGTGTGTGCGCGTGTGTGTATGTGTATATCACTCAAAAATTTCTGTTCACATATGACTATCGATGATCAGATATAGTAGTAATAGAGATAGTATATATGGACATTAATTAATAATAAAGGTAGCTATTGCTTACGTGTGCATATTTACTGCCAATACAGGAAGTAGGCTTATTTGATATAGTTCCCATCGGTAATTATTTATACAAATAAATAAAAGTTTGCCTTTCTTCCATAACTCCAAAATTTCTCCTTTTGTATCTTAGAGAGGGCGTAGGTGAGGGTGATATGGGCGTGTGTGGGCGTTTGTTTTGGTCTATTGTGCCAGCAGAAGCATGCAACAGCGACAGGTGGATCGGGGGCCAATTGGCCTACGCCCTTTCTCACCTGATGCACACCTGTTTCTCGCCCCCCGCCCCACCCCCGCCCCCAAAATTCCACTTTAACTCAGATACTAAGGTAAACGGTACTCCAATTTTTTTTTTTTTTTTGTTTTTTTTTTTTTTTTTTTTTTTTTTAATTCGTTCGTGTTTTGTTTTTGTTGCCCACTTGCTCTTTTCCCCTCAGTCCTCCACCTTTTCTCTCTTCCATTTGTTTATTCCTTGTTTAATCCATTTGTTTATTCCACTTCTTTACTCCTTGATACGTGTGTCGAGATGCCATACTTTTTTTTAAATTAACATCTTTTTCCACTTTCTTACCAAATACTTTAAACGTTAGAGTATTTGTTCATTCATTTCTTTTATTAATCTCATAATTCTTCAACTTCTATATTTGCATTTATGTAACTACATACGTATATTTCCACACACACGCATAACTAAATTTTTTAAACTAGTTCTTCAATGAAGGACTGTCATGGTTCTTTTTGTGGGTCCCGGCTTTTGTCCTTACGCTACGGTCACCTCCCTTAACCACCCCCCACCCCCCAACTTTCTTTGTTAACTTTGTTGCTTTTGTAATTCACGCACCTTTCCCTTTATTTGTCGATTCTTTGTTCTTTGTTGGTTCTGCTACGGGGACGCCCATTTTTAGCATTTTGTTTTTCTTTGTTTGTCGTTTGACTTTTTTTTTTTTTTGACTATTTTCCACTTTTTCGTTCAACAAAGTATCTGGAAAATATCTCCTCTGCTATTCCAGAACTCCAGAATGTTTTATCTCATACTGGGTCGAATAAGTTCTCTCTCTCTCTCTCTCTCTCTCTCTCTCTCTCTCTCTCTCTCTCTCTCTCTCTCTCCATCTTTTTCGTTTATTATCTGAAAAATCCATCTGGAAATATCATCTCCTGATATTCCAGAACATTTTATCTCATACTGTGCAGAAAAAGCTCTCCTCTCTCTCTCTCTCTCTCTCTCTCTCTCTCTCTCTCTCTCTCCATTTTTTTTAGTTTGATTTAGTATCTAAAAAAACTTCTCTTGTGATATTCAAGAACTCCAGATTTTTTATTTCCTTACCGGGCCGAATTGCTTTCCTCTCTCTCTCTCTCTCTCTCTCTCTCTCTCTCTCTCTCTCTCTCTCTCTCTCTCGCACGTTGCAGCAATACCTGATCCGCCAGATTAATAGGCAGACTTTGAAAGCAAACCACCGTTACGCCTTCGAAGGGCAAAGACTTGTTTTCATACATTTATGGTTCTCTATACGTATGACGGAAAATGCCTAAAGAGCATGACTTCCTAAAATTACTGTACCCTTGTATTAAGAAAAAATCAATTATATTTTTTGTCATAACTTCAGCCACGGTTGCTACAAAACTCGCCTGAATATTAGTTACAAAATTAAGCTAAAACAGGTAAAGATTTTCACCTTTTTGCTTTGTGCAGTAGAGGCGTACGAGATTATCAATTACTAATATAATGACAGGTGTACAAGTATCAACCCAATATTGTCATTTATCCGCATTCTTAGATCATGTCTTATACTTCGTTATTATATGGCATGAAAGCACAACTAATTTCCCCAGATTTAGAGTTCTCTTTATAATTCTTTTTTCGTGCCGACTTTCATTGGAGAGTCTTGCAGTTACTTGTTAAGTGCCATCAATACCAACTCTTTTAGAACAAGCAATGAATTGTTCTTCGTGAGATCGTTCATTTCTATTTATAAGATAAGATATGCTTGTCCGGTAATCTGCTTATTTTCTTCTTATTAACTGTGTTTTACCCAATTAGTCTTTTCTATGTATGTACAGAGATAATATTTATATATATATATATATATATATATATATATATATATATATATATATGTATACAGTAATCTACTAATGTGTATATATATATATATAACTCTGATCACATCACAGTGATTCATATATACTCATTAAGCTACAAATGTCTTTCAATATCTAATTCGCTCCCTACCTCAGAATTAATATATTTTCAAATATGTTAACTGAAGGGGAATTTTTTTTTTAATTGATATATATAAATCAATTCTGAGGTAGAGCGAATTAGATATTACAGACATTTGTAGCTTAATGCCTATTCTATTATATACATGTATGCATATATACACAGTATATGTGTGTGTGTTGTAAGATAAAGACCATGTCTTCCAAATTTTTTTGTATGCGAGTACAGACTATAAAGACCTGGAAACCTCATGTCCTCGGCTATTTGGCGATTTTCCACCATTTAAAGGTGCGAGAATGATATTCCTTTTTTTACATTTCTCGGAATCTTACAGGAGTAAAAAACAGGATTGTCGTCGGCCTCAAGGGCAGACACTCGCCCCGCCGTCAGGAAGCCTTCCGCCCATCCCCCCACCCCCCGTCCTACCCCCACCCCTACTAAGCAAGTCAGACCGACCAGGTGTTCCTCTGTCTCGGATCTGGTGCCTTGCTAGCGTAATCCACTGGCACATCTAAGAGTAGTTAGTCTGCTAATGCTGCAGTAGCATATAATATATATATATATATTATATATATATATATATATTATATATATATTATATTAATATATATATATATATATATATATATATACATATTCATATATATACATATATATATATATACATATATTATATAGCACATATATATATATATATATATTTATATATATATATATATATATATATTCCCATACACCACGGCATTTTTTTATATTCACAAATGTAAAACTAAAAATATCTTTAATATCCTATTCACTGTATCTCGGGAATAGCACACACGCGAGGGGAATTATAACTGATTGATAAGTATAAATGTCACCAATGGGATTCGAACCGCTGCCTGGTTTAAAAACAGCGACGTAGAGGAGCTTGTAACCACCACTGAGCCTGCAAGAGAGAGGTGTAAGTTGTATCGACTCAGCTGTACATATGCCTACAAAATAAGGTGCGTGCTTAGAATTGATATCAACCTACCTCCACCATGCTAGCTGATTTATCAGATTGTAACACTTGTCCATCATGAATTTTTGTCACATACACCGTGACATTTTTCATCTTCACAAATATAAGGCTACAAATATTGTTTGATATCGAATTCGCTATAACTCAGGAACGACTTACGCCCAAAATATAATCATTAGCGAGGAAAAGTAAAGTGATGGATTTCATGCCGAGTAGAACACACGCACACGCGCATCGGTATATATAAAAAAATTACAGGGGTTAGGAAGGGACCAGATTGTAGCTATAAATGTAACTGAGTTTGGTAAGCAAGAAGCGAGAATGGCACGTAAATAGCAGGTGGATAAAAACAGGTCTTTGATGAAAGAAAGGAAAAAAAAATATCAAAGTGAGAGGAGCATATGATGTCATTGATGTAACTGAGTACGTACAGGTGTGGGGACGCAAGAAGAAGGAATATAAAACGTAGGTGGTGTGATAACTAAAAGACAGGTTTGATTACGGGAAACGAGTGACTGTGAGATACCGACGCAGAATAGAAGTGAATGTAGCATATAGAGGTAACATGGAAGATAGGCACAGCGATTTTGAGTTGGTACCTGAAAATACGGAGCTGAAATTATATGATTTTTACGACTACATGAAGCGAACTATTCTCTCTCTCTAGTGTTGGGCTAGACGTATCTTCGTGGCGTATGGATTTTTACATTAAAGGCTGCATGCTAAATAAACCCTTTCACCCTCTAACTCTGAGATGTGATTGTTTGACATCATAATACTTTTAATTACGAGAGCGTATTTTTTCCTCAACTTGTTAGATACACGCTTCAAACTATTAGATTTTGAATACTAGTTTATACTTCCCTCTTCAAAATATTCATACTCATTTCGAGAATTGCACGCTATATAGATCAATTTCGCCTCTCTTTTCTTTTATATCATATTGCAATGCACAATCACATGATGGTGAGATACAATATCCAATAAACTGGTCCATTGCATAATGTTCTCGCATGTTAATTGCTGTGAAACAAGTTACACTGCCTCTCATCAACTCTTTATGATGTCAGTTTTTTTTTTCATATCAGATTCACAAGATTATGGGGTCGTAAAATTTTCCCGCTTAATCCTCAACAAACAGCTACGATCTGACTAATGTTGGGGTCCAAAACAGTCTCGAAATTATGGTTTGTTTACATTACGCTCTCCAAAATACGTCCATTTTGCCTCTCTTTTTTTTTTTCTTTTTTCTTCAACATACTTACGTGTTACTGGTTCTAGCAAAGAATCCAATTTGTAACATCTTGAAGCATTGTCTGATAGGCTTAACTAATCGTTATCTTTCTAAAATTAAGTCGCACTAACCTTTCATAATAACGTCATATTTATAAAGCAACTCCTCCGCTCGAAATAAAAATGCGCAGCCTTCAAATGCTGTGTAATAAAATAGTCTGTAAGATATGGTGGTCATACCGAGTTAGTGAAATAGGTCACAATCACCTCTCTCTCTCTCCCTCTCTCTCTCTCCGCTTAATGAGATTACTATAATATGTCATAATCATGTGACAGTTAGGTCATGAAACTATTTAACCTAGTTTTTTTACCCAAGGTAATTATCATTTTAACAATAAGAGTTCATATAGACTTTCGTATTGTTCTCCATTTCTCCCCCTCTCTCTCTCTCTCACACACACCTCTCTCTCTCTCTCTCTCTCTCTCTCTCACACACACACACACTCTCTCTCTCTCTCTCTCTCTCTCTCCACACACACACACACACGCATACCTCTCTCTCTCTCTCTCTCACACACACACACACACGCACCTCTCTCTCTCTCTCTCTCTCTCTCTCTCTCTCTCTCTCTCTCTCTCAACCACCAGCACATTATTTTGTGGTTTCCAATCACGAGATAGCGAACCATAACGTTTTACAAGTTAGTTTTATGCATTCAGTGAATGATTATTTTTTAAGATGTGAGTTGTTTCATATCAGTTGTTGTAAACCTGCTCTTTTTCTCTACTTTATGATGCTCTCTCTGACGCTATAGGCAACTGAGATCAAAATGTCCAGTGCATGGAAACCTCTATGATCAATAATTTGCGGGTGTTTTGCATTAGGTGAACTACAGAATACATCTCTCTCTCTCTCTCTCTCATCTCTTCTCTCTCTCTCTCTCTTCTCTCTCTTCATATATATATATACTATAGTATATATATATATATATATATATATATATATATATATATTGCATGCACAGAGAGTGAGGTTTGCATAAATGAAATAATAGACTGCCTCTAAAAGAACGTGCCATTGTAATTATTCAGGAAGAAGATGACAAATATAACTGCGTTATGTATCCATTAACATCAGTTACTTTACCTCAAGTAAACCAAGATAATAACTAAAAACTAACAATAATAATAATAATAAATGTCTCCATTTCAATAGAAATATTGGCTTCTAAGCGGAGTATCCATAATGATTTCTTTTTCTTTGTCGTTTTTGCTCTCTATTCTTCTTTTTAGTTTTCTGTAAGAGAAAACTATTAAGATGGCTTTGTTGGTCCGTCAGCACATTTTCCGTCCCCCCTCAGATCTTAAATACTACTGAGGCTAGAGGGCTGCAAATTGGTATGTTGATCATCCACCCTTTAATCATCAAACATACAAAATTGCAGCCCTGTAGCCTAAGTAGTTTTATTTTACTTAAGATTAAAAATAGCTATTACTTGCGCGTCTGGCAAAGCTAAAAAACAGGCTACCACTTGGCCTGATTGAAAGCTTCATGGGCCGTGGCTCATACAGCATAATACCGAGACCATCGGAAGATGGAACTATTTTCGATGGCCTTGATTATAAGCTATACAGAAAACTCGATTGCGCCGAAGAAACTTCAGCTCATTTTTCTACTTTTTTTTTTCTTTCTTAACAGCAGAGCACAAATTTCTTCCTCGAGTAAAATTGCTCCACTCTCTGTTAGGACACCCACGAAGAGATTAAACTCACCGTGGATCCCCTAATGTCGTTAAGAGCAAGGAGAAGGTCAGCTGTAAAAGAAGGGAAGAGAGAAGTGAAGACATACAGAGAATGGCAAAGATACGGACAGATAAACAGACAGAGCAGGAGAGACTGAAAGTGTTAAGAAGACAAAACCATTTTGTTGTATGTATAACAAAGATGGCTAATACAGACTTAAATGACAACAGTCCAAAATAAAGTAGTGTAGTAAAGAAACAAATAATTGATAGTTTAATTTCTCTCTCTCTCTCTCTCTCTCTCTCTCTCTCTCTCTCCCTTCAGTAAATAGCTATACATAAGAGATGGCACCTCAACTAATTAAAACCCAGAAATAACAAAATTAATGATGCTTATTCTCGTATTTCCTTTATACTTTCAATCCTTGAGTCGAATATAGGGTGACACTTTAATAAACAAAAATTATATTGATAAATGTCAATCGCATTTTTTTGGCGTATAGGCCGACGGGAGTGGCAATCTGCAGACCTTGTTTAACCCAGATGTGTAAAACCAAATAAGTGATATAGGAAAGGCGACCCCATGGGTAGTGAAACACACGACTCTTTCAAAACTGATTCGGGGAAAACCGAGAACGTTAGAGAATTCTGGAGCTTGGGAGTCTGTGATGAATAGAAGAACAAGGCGTGATCCGACCTCCAGCTTACTCACAGCGCGTGCTAAAATCTACGGTCAAATAGCGCATTGTTTCACCAACGGAAATTAAAATAAACACGCTATATTTTATTATAAATTTTATTATTTTTTAGATTTCAATTCTAATAAATAACATAAATGTATCTATCCTAGAATTCTGTATTTTTACTCAAGCGAAACATCTTTTTCCGATCTTTTTAGGTTCTCCTAACCCCCCCCCCCCCCCCCCCCCCCCCCCCCCCCCCCCCCCCCCCCCCCCCCCCCCCCCCCCCCCCCCCCCCCCCCCCCCCCCCCCCCCCCCCGAAACAACAAAAGTGAAGCAGTTTATAGGATTACTCCCCGAGTAAGCGAAAAGTAAGGGATATATATTTTACAGTTTCACCATTAGGATTCAATCTCTTTAAAATGAAAAAGAAAATCTGAATATGAAAGAGACTATTATTATAATGATGATAATTATATAATGATAGAATATGTGGATATAATCCAATGAAAGCTTGGCATAAAGGAATATTTTTTCACTTCATTTACCTCTGAATAGTGTTAGATAAAGAATATATAGTTACATTATTCAGTAAAGAACTAGTGATTGGCGGCCAAGTAACGGTCAAGTAAAAGTGTTCCCTGATGCAATTCAGCTTGTATTTTTATATATTCCTTGCATTTTTATATATTTATTAACTGGTTAATTTATCTGATCGCCTCTTTCTGTATTTCCCATTACCTTCCTTCACTTCTTTCTTTGGAAGTTTGAATTTCAAGTCAATGACCCCTTTGGTGGGCCTGTTCCATATGAATAGGCCTCATCTTCTGAGTAATAATAATAATAATGATAATATAAAGAACAGGCAAAGCTTTGATAAAGAATAGGAAAAATGAGAGAAAAAAGCAACATAACAAGGAATAAGGACACAGGGGAAGAAAGTTGTTGCTCCTCTCCTTAAAGAGCACATTCTGCAGCTGTTGTGATTTCGACCACAGCCCAAGGGCATGTTTCCAGGATGGGCGGAGGAGTGGACAGGTCATTTCTGACGTATACAGGGAGAGAGAGAGAGAGAGGAGAGAGAGAGAGAGAGAGAGAGAGAGAGATTACTCTTGAGTACCAACAGTCAATATAAAAGAGAGAGGGGGGAGTGGGGAGAGAAGTATTCCTCAGGTATTAGCAAAGCCCCTTAGAGTCCTCGAGTATCAGCGAATCCCCTGAGAGAGAGAGAGAGAGAGAGAGAGAGAGAGAGATTATTCTTGAGTACCAACAGTCAATACGAAAGAGAGAGAGAGAGAGGGGGAGTGGGGAGAGAAGTATTCCTCATGTATCAGCAAATCCCCTGAGAGAGAGAAAGAGAGAGAGAGAGAGAGAGTTACTCACGAGTACCAGCAAAGCCAATGAGAGAGAGAGAGAGAGAGAGAGAGAGATTACATGATCGGGGTCCATGTCTCCGACTTCTCTTTAAGAGGGAGGCGGGGGGGGTGCGGCATTGGGAATGCAGGAGTAGGGTGGAGGAAGTGGGTTTAGGAGACTCCTAGGTGGTCAGATAAAACTACAAGGGGTCCGCCCCGTCTTTTTTCACCTGTAGTAAGTATATGATTCAGGGTTCATGTGCGTGATAGGTTGGGAGTCTTGGAGGACTTCATTTATATATATATATATATATATAGATATATATATATATATATATATATAAATATTATATATATATATATATATATATATATATATATTTAATATATATAATGATTATGAAGAGACAAAAACACGCCGGTGTATGAGTGCGTGTATGTGTGCATTTCATTTTTTCTGTTTGTGAGTCTGTAAGGCTTTAAACTATTTATATTTCTTTGTAGAATTTTAGCATTGTGCCCAATAGCTCTAGAGTTTGAAGGATTCATACTTCCACCTACGTAGGCTGTAATCTTCCTCATTACCATGGAAGGCGTCAGGTCAGTTCAACTGAAGATTCCGTTTATTTTTGTTTTTCTTGATCATAAGGAGCGTCCCCCTGGTAACTGCGCTTTTTCATGATTTTTTCAATTCCTTTATTTTCTTTGAGGGTTGTGCCGTAAACCATTCCATAGATAATAATGACAGCTCCTGGCTATTCCTCTTTGTTAGCGGTGTCTTTCTATTGAATTTATCTGTACTTCTATGAATGCATTGTTTTGTGTTGTTCTCTCGATAACCATTCTTTCAGAAAAGTTGCCGGCGGGGAGAATCTAGTATCTTGTTGATAGATTTATAACAGCTCTTGCAACGTGTGAACGCCCTATTCACGCAGCCAGACACAAAAGAATGTTTGTTGGCTACATTCGCCGTAAGGGGGTAGCGCCGTCAATGCACCTCATGCGGGGCGCTGTAGGCATTACTTACTGTTTTTTGCAGCGTCCTTTCGGCCCCTAGCTGCAACCCCATTCACTTCTTTTACTGTACCTCCGTCCATATTCTCCTTCCATCTTACTTTCCACCCTCTCCTAACAATCTTCTTCTCCCTAGCTTAAACCCATTTTTATATGGGGTCGCCATTGTGAATGAATCGTCTCGATCGATTTCTGTCCTGTACCTCGTTCTCATTTATACCTTTCAAAACCATATCTTCGACTACACAATCACGCCATCTTTTTCTTGGTCTTCCCTTCTGCCTTCTGCCCCGCACTTCCATTTCCATCGTATGTCTTCCAACATGACGTTCCTCCCTTCGTAACAGGTGTCCATACCATCGAAGCCTTCCTTCCTGTATTTTCTTCGATATTTCAGCTACCTTTGTCGATCCTCTTATATACTCATTTCTAATCCTATCTTCCCTTGTTACTCCCGACATCCATCTCAACATTCTCATTTCTGCCACATCCATCTTCTCTGTTTTCCTCATACTTGCTGTTTCTGTTCCATATAACATTGCTGGTCTGACCACCGTCCTATGGAACTTTCCTTTCAATTTCAGAGGGACCTTCTTGTCACAGAGGACCCCTGATGCAGACCTCTAGTTATTCAATCCTGCCTGAATCCGGGGTCTCACCTCTTGTTCCATGCTTCCACTACCCTCTCCTAACAATATTGATGCATAATGTAACTGGGAGGTTATCCTCATCTTACACCTACCAAACCATTTTACTGTCATTTTCCGTTTCAGCGCCGCCGAATGACCTCGTAGGTCCTAGTGCTTGGCGTTTGGCCTTCATTCGATATTCTATTCTATTGCAAGGGCTTCATTGCACTTTGCTTTATTTTCCAGGCACCTTTTATTATTGTAATGCAATGAAGTAAAAAACTCTTTCTTTTACTTGGGGCGAACAAGTAAATTAAGGCTTTCATTCACCTTATTCCTAATATAGATGAAAGTAATATCTAGTACACTTTACCTTCAGTTGTAGCGGACTTTGTTACCCAAAAAATGCTTTTCATCTAAAACCTCTATACACCGCACATTAGCAAATAGGCATCAAAGATTGGTTCTCTTACAATTGCATCTATCTGGCACAAAGGCTCGGAAAATTCGGTTGTACTTAACAAAAGCCTTTCTTTCAATACAGATTCAGCGACATTTTAGAAGCATTTGGAGCAAAAGTGAAATTGTAAGGTTTGTTAAATTACCCCGTTAGGCGGCTTCTCTTTCAAGTACTTCTTGACGGCCTTCAGAGGATTTTCACAATTTAGCGTGGCGAGAATATTATATATATATATATATATATATATTTATATACTATATATCTATATATATATATATATATATATATAATATTATATATATATATTTAGATATTTATATATATATATATATAATAAAACATATGTAGGTGAAACGATTGATTTTGACAGAAGGTAAAGACAACGTCGTGACTCATTAAGGAAAGGTGATGAAAACAATGGCCTCTTTCAACTCAGACAAAGTAAAGGAAAAGCGTAAAGTATTGTTAATAACTCTGAAAAAAGAAAAATTTTAGAAAATATTTTTTTAAACTGGACCTCCTTTTCTGCAATGCAATTATGACAAAACATGTATTTAGTGTAGTTAAGTTGTTGAACAAGATTGGCCAACCACCGTAGGGCAGTTATTCTGATACAACGAAATGTTTGTATGATATTTCTTTTACTTTGACCATTGTTTTCAGTTTTGTAACTTTTATTTCTCCTTCTGAAAGAGAGAGAATGTACTCTCCGGAATCTTAAAATAAAAACTTTAATTTTTTTTCCAAATTTTAGTGGGCTTCCCACAACATAATATATATATATATATATGTATATATATATCATATATATATATATATATAGATTATGATTATATATATATAATTATATATTTATGTTATATTATATATGTACAATAGTTGCAAACATATATATATATTAATATATTCTAATATATCATATATATATCTATATTTATACATCGTTTATATAACACTATATAAACATAATAACTTTATATATATGTAAGGAAAGTAAGAATGTCTGCCCTATTATTGAACTTTATTTATTCTGTGATCATTTCATTTATAGCACTTTTCATCAGAAACACAGCATGAAAGCAAAGTCCTTAATATCAGTAGCAATTCACATGTCGTAGCCAGTAATCAATGAAAATAAATTTCTGATCAGGAACCACATGGAATATATTTGGATCAGTGAGTGTAACATGAGATTAAATCAAAATTTCCATTAAATAAATGCGAAAGTTTATGTATGATGAAAGCCGAGAAGTGAAAAAACTTGAAGGAACAGATATATTGTAAATTGGGAAGAAATTAGTAATGTAGAATGTAGTCAAATGAGTGGAAGTTACACTTACATATAGACACCCACATTTACTAGTTTTACTCCTTACTTTCACTTCCATTTTTTCGTCGCGTTCTCTCTCTCTCTCCTCTCTCTCTCTCTCTCGCTCCTCTCTCTCTCCTCCTCTCTCTCTCTCTCTCTCTCCATTCGCATCTAGACGACCACTCTTTTTCACTAAAACAAAGTGACTGGTTCGATTCTCGGACATTCCACTGAGAGATGTATATTTTTGGAGATAGAAGTTCACCCTCGACGTGGTTCGGAAGTCACGTAAAGCCGTTGGTCCTGTTGCTGAATAACCACCGGTTCCAACGTAAAAACACCATACAATCAAACAAACAAACAAAAATTAAAACGAAGTAACTGGTTCGATACTACCCCAGTGAAGATGAATAAAATGTATACGAATGCAATATGCTCTTTCTCCTATTCGATTCTGCCTATTTAATTATTCATATATACACAAGAATGTACATACGATAATTATCTTTCATCTGTCTTTCCTTTTTTCCTTTTCCTTGCCTTTTCTTTTATTTTGTTTTCAACTGTAGTGGAAATGGAAGTGGGTCGCTCCGAGATCCTAATGCCAACTAAGAAAGACTGTTTCTTAGGACGACAAGCCCCGCCGATACTTTCATCCCTTCCGAGCTTAGGCTCTTCCTTTTCGATCTCCGAATGTCTCCTCTTAACGATATCATCTCAATCACTGAGGCGACTTCTTCTTCTTCTTCTTCTTCTTCTTCTTCTTCTTCTGTGTTGTCCCACAGAAGTTGACGAAGTCTATATGTGAAGGCTGAAGCTCGTACCAATGAAATAGTGTTCTGTAAGATAATTGATTTATAATCGTAAGTCTATTCTGAGAAACAATACGTTTTCCTGTGACTTTCTCTCTCTCTCTCTCTCTCTCTCTCTCTCTCTCTCTCTCTCTCTCTCTCTCTCTCTCTCTACGAAGTGTAACTAAATGCCGGATCCAATACGTAACTACGATGTTGAAAATATCAGTTAACCTCTTTGCAAGAAACACCGACAATAGAAAGAAATGTAAAGAAATCAAATGGGGAACATATACAGTGCATATACAACAAGTCTTTAAATGTATAACTGGAGAGAGAGAGAGAGAGAGAGAGAGAGAGAGAGACTTTGAACTTGATTAATTTTACAACTTCTATGATTTCCTTCTGGTAACCACATCACAAACTCTGAATTACTCCAATAATTGCATGTAGCTTCATTATTGATAAATTACTATTTAACAGACATAACTGCCTTTCGAAGGAACGAAAGAGGTACAAAGATATTCTGTGTAGGTGTTTTGTGTTTATTGTCGATATAGCTTTTTTTAATCACTGTCTGTTCCTCGTTGGACGAGTGGTTTGCGTGCTTGCCTATCAATTCGTTAGTCCCGAGTTCGATTCCCCGCTCTGCCAACGTGGAATCAGGGGAATTTGTTATGGTGATTAGAAATGAATTTCTCGATATGATGTGGTTCGGATTCCACAATAACCTGTAGGTCCCGTTGCTAGGTAACCAATTGGTCCCTAGGAGACCTGTTAATCAGCTCAGTGGTCTGATTAAACTAAGATATACTTCCAATCCCTGTCAGGGGTGGAGTGTAGTCGGTGAACCTTACGTACTGCACTGTAGGCGTACTGAAGGGAGTTTGAAGCGCCACTTCGAGACGAAGCGCCTCAGTGGCGTGATCGGTATGGTCTTGGCCTGCCACCCCGGTGCCTTAGTTCGATTCTCGGGCATTCCATTGAGAGGTGAGAGATGTGTATTTCCGGTGATAGAAATTCACTCTCGACGTTTTTCGGAAGTCTCTTTGCTGAATAACCACTGGTTTAATGCAACGTAAAAACACCATACAAACAAACAAACAAACCACCCCTTCGGGACCTAGCTTCTCCTAGTTTTTAGCCTTGTACTTAACCTACATCCTCGCGTCCTTCTTCAACTTCGGGGTTTTCTCCACAGTCCAGCCTCTAGAGCCTTTATTTTTGGGTTCTCACTCCAACCCCCTCTTTGCAATGTCTTAAGCGCTGAATGGGCGGAAGTGAAACAGCTCTTGGCTGGACGGCCTATATTTCACAAGTCAAAGCTTTTCCCATTGTTGATATTGTCTTTTTTTATTATTTTTTTTTTCTCATCTTACCTCATTCACAGGATTCCATTACTATCCTCTCCTTTGGCACTTGCATTACAATATATATATTCTTAAATATTTCAACAATCATTTCTTCTTTTGTAAGAAACAGGATTTCCTGCGTTATTGTCTGTATTTCCATGAGCTACAACATCACTGTTGCTGTGATGCACCAAATAATTAGCGATGGAAACACAACATCTGGAAAGAATGAGATTCATTCATATCCAGTTGGGATGGAGTTTGTTTTATTGTTGGGGTATCTCTCATCAATCTCTGCCTCGTTTATGTTTGATTGTCCCTGGACAATAGAGGGCACGCATACAGAACACACACACACACAAACACAAACACACACTCACACATACACGCACACAAGCATATGTGTTTGTGTGGGTGTTCTGTATACGTGCCCTCTATTTTTCATGGATACTGTAAAACAAAAAACTTATTTATATTGAATTCTAATCATTACGAAGAACTTATATCCAAAAAGAATTATACGTATGCATTATCCCCATTATATATAATTTTCTAACATATTATCGGACAATTTATAGCAAATCATAATACCTACACACACGCACACACACACACACACACACACACACACACACACACATATATATATATATATATATATATATATATATATATATATATATATATATATATATATATATATATATATAGTTATATATATCAGTATATATATATAGATATAATATATATAATATATATATATATATATATATATATATATATATATATATATGAAATTGTAATAGCCACAATGCCCTCTTAACTTCTCAAATTCTTTGCTCTTTTTTGGATACGATTGTAACCACAAAGCCTTGTACTCCAATTTCAAAGAAATTTGAAGAAATCATAATAAACGAACCAACGTTACCATAATCACGACGAGGTCACCTTGCTGACCTGACCACGAATTTAAAGGCCAAATACGTTATCAAATGTAACTGATAAATTTACAAGTAAATAGCTCCATAATTCTTTTTTCTATTTCCAGCTTCTACTAAGAGAATTACTCTGTAAACATTATTTATTTCCCAGGTAACATTTTGTCGACTATTGGTTTGTAATTCAAGTTACCACAATTTCAGTATTGAATCCTCTGTCAGTCATTAGAACGTCGCCTGAGTTCAAAGTTAAGTATATCTAAGTTCAACCAGACCACTAAGCTGATTTACAGCTCTCCTAGGGCTGGCCAAAAGGATTAGATATTTTTTTACATGGCTAGGAACCAATTGGTTACCTAGCAACGGGACCTACAGTTTATTGTGGGATCTGAACCACATTATATAGAGAAATGAATGTCTAATCACCAGAAATAAATTCCTTTAATTCCACGTTGGCAGAGCAGGGAATCGAACTCACGGCTACCAAATTGGTAGGCGAGCACGCAACCCACTCGTCCAACGAGGAAGTTCTGGGCTCAAAATAAGCACACGATACTATAAAAAGAATTACAGCTTGGCAGCAGTTGTCAGTTTATAGAATAGACATTCACTTCATAAATAATGCTGTGAAAAATAGTTTAACAACAAATGCGCCCCTACCTGGGAAATTGTTAAGTATACAAAAATAAGTAATGAAATGTTGAATTGCCAAGTGTGAAATGGTATGTGAGGTGAAAATGATGATTTGCAAAGTGTGAGAAATTGTATGAGGAAAATGTTGAATTCCTCAAATATGAAAAAGTATATGGTGAAAATGATGACTTGCAAATGTGAAAAAGTATGTGATAAAAATGTTGATTTGCTAAATGTGAAAATAGTACGTGTCAAAGTGTGAGAAAGTGTGTGATGAAAATGTTGAATTCCTCAGTATATAAAAGCATGTGATGAAAATGTTGATTTGCAAAGTGTGACAAAGTGTGTGATGAAAATTCTGATTTGCTGAATATGAAAAATTATGTGATGAATATATTGATTTGCAAAGTGTGAAAAATTATGTAAAGAAAAATGTTGATTTTCTGTGTGAAAAAGTATGAGATGAAAATGTTGACCAAAAGAAAAATGAGTATCGACTATCAACAATGAATACAAAAGTAAGGAAGGAGAGAGAGAGAGAGAGAGAGAGAGAGAGAGAGAGAGAGGAGGGGGAATGAGGAGAGAGAGAGAGAGAGAGAGAGAGAGAGACCATGGCACCGGCCAGCTCTACCTGACATCACAGGGTCCCTCTTTGGCCCAACTTACCAGCCGCGTGAGCCAAGCCCGTCATGACATCTTTACGATGTCGTAAAATATTTATTTGATCTTGATTCTTCTCGCAGCGTTGGCAGGGATTGTGGCGCCCTGTAAACGATCTTTTCGGA
>NC_061100.1:38658919-38683919 GCF_015104395.2 Macrobrachium nipponense
TAGATATATATGCTTATATATATATATATATATATATATATATATATATATATCATATATATATATATATGTATGTGTGTCAGGAATATAAATAACATAACATAGGCAGCTGCATTCCTCTTTGTTTTCATGATAATGCGCAGATATTCAGCAATGATGATATCAATATAAAGGAGACAGCGTCTTGCTTTCTTTTTCCAGGATTGACACAAGTCCAGGTCAACGTTGAAAGAACTTCAATGCATTTATTCAGCTCCGGTATACCAGGGGCATTGTGCGTTTCTATTTTTCTGTTTTATTGATTTTATCAAGATTCCGTTACATGCCTGTTATAGGCGATTGAAATTTATGCAATTCTTTACTTGTTCCACTGGATTGTGTAAATGCCGACTGCAGTACTGACAAGACAATCTCCAACTCTTCCTTTGCTCACTAAGGTTGCTGAAAAGTCAGGCTCTAGTTCCTCAGAGGCCCAAATTTGGACACTTGCATTCTGACAGCTGACAGCATGCAGAAAGAATTATGCAGGCTTTTGCCCTTTTTGATATAAATAGAATGTAACTATTTATACCTGAAATGGTTACATCCGAGATAACCTTGACAAATAATATAAGTATCTAATCATATTCAAATTGATTTTAGTACTACCATTGAATTATATACCATATAAATGAACTTCCATAGGTTTGGCGTTGAGGACTTCGTTCTTGATCTCATCCATAGTTTATTCAAAATGTCTTTAGCAAGCCTGGACCCATCTTGTTTAGTATTTCTCAGAGTATTGCTCTGGAATGTTTTCTATTTCTAGGTTTGCTAGTGACCTAATTGTTGGTCTAGAGAAAAATACTTGTGCAGTATGCAGAAGATACTACTCTTGTTGCTGGTAAAAGTTGCTGCCTGTCCTAGGTAGGTCAGCCTGAAACAGGTCAGCCTGGAACAGGTCCGCTAGTGGTGCAGTGTGTGGGAGTAAGAAGATGAACTCTGAGAAGACCTAGACTATTGAGTAGCCGATTTCATACAGTGCTTACGCCACATGATGCATTCTTACACCGTGCTTGATATTTCCAAATAGTTAACGATACATCATGTTACCTTCGATAAAGTTTATCCTAACAGCACGAAAGAAATAGATCATCCAACGCTGCCAGACAAGCAGATTGTCTGCAAAGGTGACAAGCGCTCCTGAGGTGACGGTATCAGTGTCACATGCTCTTGATCTATTTGTCCTACCATTATTGGAACTTGGAAGTCTATTCTCCTGTCTGGATTGTCAGGTGCTTCACCGTGTCTTTATCTGCAGTCAAGATTGTTCGAAGGGGTGCTTGACTTTGTCCCAACAATGGCTATCATGATTTGCACCACTGCTAGACTCTCCTTGCTTGACTACCTCCAATACGCTTTATTGTAAAAGACAATGTACGTCAGAACCCTCAGTGCTTGCTCACCTTCCAGGAACTGTGCCCGCTGTTCATTTTGCAGAGCTTCTGCAGGCACGGCGTCAATAACCTTGTCGTTGCAACGCCAGTGAGAACTAACCAATCAATCAATTCTGCAGGTACATTCTGTGGAGGTACTCCGTTGCCACACAACCCAGTTTTAGAAGGGAAGTTCTCTCAGAAGTTGGAGGCTCCAATACCTCTTGGAAGCGCTATATAAGAGTGACAGGGTTTTTCTTTTGTCGTTGTTTATTATATATGTTCCTTATCTTGCCCTTATTTATTCTGTGTTTGTGTGTGTGTGTGTGTGTTGGTTGCCTGAGGGAGGGGGTGCTTCCTTTGAAAGTCAAATAGACAGAATTGTTGCAAAAGGAAGACTTGCTCATTTTGAGTAATAATTATAATGATTAGTTTTTTATGTATTTTATCCGTTGGAAGCAAGTCAACGACATGTTTAGTGAAACCGAGTACAAATATGAGGCTGAGAATAAGACATAAAGAATGGGAGAGAGAGAGATGCTATGGAAATGATTGCTTAGAGAAAATGAAAAAAAAAATTAAAAAATGGTTTTTAGGCCTAAAGGAAACATCTTCATTTTCCTAGCGATGTTATTACGAAAGTGACTGTGCCCTTTCCTGCATATGTGTGTAGGTATTCATATGTGTCATAGAGAGAGAGAGAGAGAGAGAGAGAGAGAGAGAGACGAGAGAGAGAGAAGAAGAGAAGAGGAAGAAAGAGAGAGAGAGAGATAGCAGCCTTTTACAAAATCACGAGGCTTCACGTAACTTCAATTGTATAGACAACAGCAGCAACCGGCATTGAACAGGAGCTTAACTGTGTTTTGACTGTCTGTCACTGTTGGGGGTTTGGGGGAAGAAGCCGAGGGGAGGGTTGGACGGTTGACTTGGGGGTGAGGGGGATCTTCCAATGAGGCCGCATATATGCTTACAGTCAATTTACACTGCCAGAGAGATAATCAGATTTCGTCCCTCAGAAGTCTCGTTCCTACGATGACACTTCTTATCTTTAGGGCATCGTCTCCGTGCCCCGGTGACCTGATAACATCGATAAAAAGGGAAGAAATGTTAATGTGGACGCGGCAGTCGGACAAGGGGAGCTTTTCTCCTCAAAGGGGATTGCGAAGTCAAATTTGCATGTTAGGTCTGAAATAAAATTGCCCTTTGGGGTTTTTTTTATAACGGAGAAATGCCAACAAGCTTTTGTCCTCAACGTATATCTTAGTTTCAAAATAAAAGCTACCTGGATGAGGAATAGAGAAACATGATATTAACTGTAACATTTTATTTGTTAGACGCTTAAGTTTTGATGCATAGAGGAAAACTGGAAAAAATATATCTCTAGTTACCAAGAAATGCAAGGAAAAATGAATAACGCACACAAATGGAAGCAAAAATGAATAACGCACACAGATGCAAGCAAAAATGATTAACGCACACAAATGCAAGCAAAAATAAATAACGCACACAAATACAAGAAAAAAATAAATAACGCACACAAATACAAGAAAAAAAATGAATAACGCACACAAATGCAAGCAAGAATGAATAACGCACACAAATGAAAGAAAAAATTATTAACGCACACAAATGCAAGCAAAAATGAATAACGCACACAAATGCAAGCAAAATGATTAACGCACACAAATGCAAGCAGAAGTGAATAACGCACACAAATGTAAGCAAAAATGATTAACGCACACAAATGCAAGCAAAAATAGTTAACGCACACAAATGCAATAAAAAATGAATGACGCACATAATGACAATAACAGGTAATTGAACGAGACCAATTAATTAACATTCCTCCAGCAAGCGCCGGGGCCAAATACCTGAGGTCCTTTCGAGATCGATGATAGGAGAAAGGCTATTCACGAACGCCACAACTCAACGTCTTAATCTGAACGCTCAATCAATTCGTATGAGCGCATGCAGGGCTGACAACCTAATATTTCCTTTGGTGGTCTGCCACGCCATGACGGCAGGTGAGAGTCTTCTGGATATAATTATAAGTAGACGATCTCTCAAACCGTTTGATAACGTTAGGGACCAAACGCCGCAGTCATTTGAGAGGCGAATGCTCTGGGCAAGGTGGGTATCATGATTCCGCGACGGTCTGTTTCACCACTCAAATGAAGAGTATATATAGTCTATTTTAGGTTATTGTCCTTTGCAAACTGTAAACTCATTTTCGTTATTCGAGGTCCTTGACAAGGCGGTGTTATTTGCATTTCGATGCCATCCTTAATATTGCCCATTATCTAAACTATCGTCGAATAGGACTATTCTTTTCAAATACACGCTCTGAAATCGACTCTGTATGGAGGCATTATTCAAGCACTTTGACGCCCATTTTGACCTTTGAGGTCAGAGATGCAAAGTCCTTTGCAAAGAGACATTTGCTTGCCGCGATATTTCATTACCTAAGCTCCATTAGTGAGATAGTGATCCCCTTTGAACATATTGAATCACTGATGTTCGTTATTTTTAATAATCCTAACGAATGTGATATATAATTTTTCCACTATTCCCCCATCCCTCGGCTAGTGCTGAACATAATCAATAATTCCGATTTATGTCACTTACTGTCAACATATTCAATCATTTGAAGTCGTGTTTCATAGGAAAGCTACATCATTCGACGGCCATGTCTGAATATTTGAAATCTCATTTCTTGTCACTCGCTAAATCATGTCAGATGCTTCTTGCTGTGTTTGACCATTGATATATACTGGGAATTCAAAAGAAACATCTGACTGCCACTTCGCCTGAATTATCAAAGTCGTGTCTTTTATTTCCTGTTTTTTAAGGCGGTACTTTTGCCCTACCTCCTTATTTTGTCATTAAAATATAAACTTTGAAATTTACAGTAAGGTTAAATCACTCTCTTACTGGCGTATTCAGACACAAATTTTTAACTTTTCCCATAGAAACTCGGACCATAACATCACAGGCTTTCAACATTGTGAATGGCAGTACTTGAATATTATTGATAGATCTGTTAGTAGGTTTCTTCTTGAATGAAAATTTCTATTTTCAAAAGTGGAATGATGCAAAAGTTAGAGACTGGGAGAGGCTTGATCATAGGAGGTCATTTCTGTCAAATGCACAGAAGTGCTCTTCATCATGATACCGGATTATTCAAGAACTGCAGGTGAAAGAATTCGACATGCATTAGAAAGAATTGTGCTGTGGAGAGTGAGAGAAAGACCTAAAAATAAGGGCTGTGATGATTCTTATGAAAGAATATGGACCAAAAGCAAATAATGCAGAAAATACCATTCGTACTAAACGAGAACTTACAAGCGAAGTTTGCACGTTATATTTTTAATAGGACAATAGAGCAAGAAAATTACCGTACGAGTTTGGACTACAGAATTATAGTGGCTGATAGCAGTGTTATCCATGTATGCCATATGGAATTGTTGAAAGACTAAGAAAAAAGGGAAATCCACCTACACATGATAAGGTCGTCCAATAGCTGTAGATAGAGCTTTCCATTCGATAAGGAATCATCCAAAGACTATGGATGGAAAGCTTGGGCATGGAACTGTTCAGAAGCAAGCTACCCAAAATGAAGTGGAATTATCCGACAATTATGGATGGAGAGGGTGTTATTCATGTATGATTGTACGATCTTCCATTATATCCATAAAAGAGTAGCCACCCTCACAAGATGAGATCATCCAAGGACGAAAGGACAAACGGGTGGGGTGAATGATGTCCTTATGGAATCAGACTTTATCAGTAGGACTCTCCAGAAACTATATTCTTCAAACAGGCTCCCTATGAAGGGATCCTTAAGGAGAATGATTCTTCATGTACGGGAATAGGACACCAGAATTATCATAAATGAGGTGTTTTCCACATAGGATCATTCAAGGACAAGAGATAAAGCTTTCCAGACAGCGTGAAATTATCCGGGGGGTGGGTTGGGGGACTCTGTATGAAAGAAATCCAGGCTATGGAAGATCAGAGCATTCGAAGAATATGGACACGTCCATAGAGCTACTTGAATAGTCGTAGATAGAGAGATTGCAATGCAACATTACTTTGTGTAGCTGCAACAGGTTTAATCTCTTTGTTACAATCGACAGGTGAATGTGGGTTCATGTCGCGGTCTGTCTATTTGTTGATTTATCTGTGTGTTCATCTCTCTCTCTCTCTCTCTCTCTCTCTCTCTCTCTCTCTCTCTCTATAATTAATATAGGACAACACGGTTTCGTACCCGGAAAAAGTACACAAAACCAACTGTTAGTCCACCGTGAGAACATATTCAAGAAGAAGAAGAAGAAGAAGAAGAGGAAAACGGAAGAGAAGTAAACAAAAATGAAATGACAGAAAAAAATAAGGAAAACAAAGAACAAGATAAAAGTATGGATGCAGAGATACTCATTGATACTACATATGAGGCAATAAAGCTGCATACCTACGAAGAAATAAATTACAATATGGCAACAGAAAAGCAAATCCCGAAGAGGCTCTACCCAGATCTACACAATGACGGGAAAGAGGAAAAAATAGACAAGAAAGACAAAATCTGCAACCTTTTGAAAAGAGGGAATTGCAGATTTGGAGAAAGATGTTCTTACAAACATCCTAAGGTATGTCACAACTATGAAATATATGGTAAATGTGCATACCTAGATGGATATGGGGATGATTGCAGAGATCTGCATCCAAAAATATGCAAAAACCTAAAAGAAGGAAAAGGATGTAAGTTCGACAAAAAATGCAAATATATGCACCCTGTAGCCATGAATCATAATCAAATAAATAACCAACCAAGTAATAAAATCCAAAATAAGAAAGAAACAAATAAAGAGAGAAATCAAGAATATCAGGTAAAAGAGAAAAGCAAACCACCAATGAGATATGCAGAGATGTCAGCAAAAAATTTCAATGCATCAGCTCCAAAATTCTACTCAAGGGATAATAACTGTATTTATTATGCAAGAGGATATTGCAGAGGAAACGGAGAAAATTGCAGATTCAGACACAAAATGAATAATTATGATGAAGGAAGATCAAATATTATGGAAAAGTTGGATTTTTTAATGTCAGAATTTCTGGAAATGAAAAAAAGAACAACATACCAGAACAGGAAAGAGACATGGAAAATCCTTATTACTACCAATATTAAATGAAGGAGAAAACACGCAAACCATCATAGTGATGAATGCGCAGGGTTTAGTTACGAGTAACTCAAAAGAAAAATAGAGTACTTAGAAGAACTAACCCAAATTGAAAAGAAAATAGATATAATGAATATAAGTGAAACCTTGGTATTCCCAAGAGACTCGGGAATGATGATCAAATAAAAGGGTTCCAAACTTATAGATCAGATAGAAAAAATAGGAATCAAGGGGGAACCGCAATATATGGGAAAGACAAAAAACAAGGAAAAATATATGAGAAATATAGTAACTCAGAATGTGAACTAATAGCGTAGAATTTGAATCTGAAAAATTAATGAACATAGTAATATATAGACCTCCTAATACTAAAGAGTTTGACTTAATAATTGAAAAATTGGATGATATATGTAGAAATCACAAGGACTGGACTATTCTCCTCTCTGGTGACTTCAACTTTCCTTTCGTAGAATGGAAAGACGAATAGGAGATTGTGGATGTACTTATACATATAAAAAAGGGAGTAATAGTAGTGCAGAAGATAAGAGGCAATTCGAAAAGCTATTAGATATGCTACTAGAATACAACATTCAACAAATAAATCACCTGCCAACAAGAAAGGAAAATACTTTAGACCTAGTATTTGTGAACGAGGTGAATTATGTTAAAGAAATAATAGTTTATAATGCGAGTATTTCAGACCATAATGTCATAGAATTAACAGTTCATTCCAAAGCAAGTGAAAACAGAGATAAGCAAGAAATGAAAAAGTGGGAAGGATATGGAAAATACAACTTCTACAGTAAAAATATAAAATGGTCAGAAATAAATGAAGAATTAAACAAAGAATGGGATAACATTTTCGTAAGCGATGACATAAGGGTAAATACGGAGATATTATATAAAATATTAGAGAAAATAGTGGATAAATATATACCGAAGAAGAAAAGTAAACATCATTCATGCATACCAAGAGACAGAAGGATCTTGTTCCAGAAAATCAGAAAGTGGAAAAAAGGTCTTGCAAAAGAAAAAAATGCATGGAAAGTTATAGAACTAAAAAGTAAGATAGAAAATGCAGAACAAAAGATTATACAATCAAAAGAAAATGAAAAACGGGAATTGGAAGAAAAAACCCTATTAAATATCAAGCAAAACCCCAAACTATTATACTCATATGCGAAGAAGATGAATAAAAGAAGAATAGAAATAGGCCCTCTGAGAATTGAAGGGAGATTAACGAATGAAAAAAAGGAAATTTGCAACATACTGGCAGAACGATATAAGAGAGAATTCACCCCTAGAATAGATAATGAAGATAATGATATAGAAGTAAGGGACGAAAATAGTGAATATTTAGCTGACATAGAAATTAATGAAGCTGATATTGTGCAGGCAATTAATGAAATTAAAAATGGAGCTGCTGCAGGGCCTGATGGAATCCCTGCTATTTTGTTAAAGAAAGTAGTTCATTCTATCGCAAAGCCACTTGCAATATTATTAAGACAAAGTGTAGATACAGGCAAGATTTATGATGAGCACAAATTAGCATATACACCCCTACTTTCAAAAATGGATCAAGACTTGAGGCAAGTAATTATAGGCCTGTGAGTCTAACATCACATATTATGAAAGTGTATGAAAGGGTAATGAAGAAAAATATTATGAAACATTTAATAAAAAATAATTTGTTTAATATAGGACAACACGGTTTCGTACCCGGAAAAAGTACACAAACCCAACTGTTAGTCCACCGTGAGAACATATTCAAAAATATGAAAAGCGGAAATGAAACAGATGTGGTTTATCTAGACTTTGCAAAAGCTTTTGACAAAGTAGACCATAATATATTAGCAAAGAAAATTAGAAAACACAATATCGTAGATAAAATAGGAAGATGGTTAAAAGAATCTTTACACAACAGAAAACAGATAGTTATTGCAAACGATGAGAAATCGGATGAAACCAAGGTAATATCCGGTGTGCCACAAGGTACGGTGTTAGCTGCAATACTGTTTGTTATTATGATTGAAGACATAGACAGTAATGTTAAGGATTCGGTAGTGAGTAGTTTCGCTGATGACACAAGAATAAGTAGAGAAATTACTTGTGATGAAGATAGGAACGCTCTACAAAGAGACCTTAACAAAGTATATGATTGGGCAGAGGAAAATAGGATGGTATTTAACTCTGATAAATTTGAATCAATAAATTATGGAGACAGAGAAGGAAAGCTATATGCATATAGGGGACCTAATAATGAGACAATCACAAAAATAACGAAGCAGTTAAAGACCTTGGTGTGATGATGAATAGGAACATGTTATGCAATGATCAAATAGCAATTCTTTTGGCAAAATGTAAAGCAAAAATGGGAATGTTGTTACGGCACTTCAAAACAAGAAAAGCTGAACACATGATTATGCTTTATAAAACATATGTTCGTAGTCCACTTGAATATTGCAATATGATATGGTACCCACACTATCAAAAGGATATTGCACAAATAGAGAGTGTACAAAGGTCCTTTACAGCTAGAATAGAAGAAGTTAAGGACCTTGACTACTGGGAAAGACTACAATCATTAAAATTATATAGTCTAGAAAGGAGAAGAGAACGCTACATGATAATTCAGGCATGGAAACAGATAGAAGGAATAACAGAAAATATCATGGAACTAAAAATATCAGAAAGAGCAAGCAGAGGTAGATTAATAGTGCCCAAAACAATACCAGGAAAAATAAGGAAAGCACACAGGACATTAATCCACTACGCACCAGCATCGATAATGCAGCGTCTATTCAATGCGTTGCCAGCTCATCTGAGGAATATATCAGGAGTGAGCGTAGATGTGTTTAAGAATAAGCTCGACAAATATCTAAACTGCATCCCAGACCATCCAAGATTGGAAGATGCAAAATATACCGGAAGATGTACTAGCAACTCTCTGGTAGACATTAGAGGTGCCTCACACTGAGGGACCTGGGGCAACCCGAACGAACTGTAAGGTCTGTAAGGTCTCCCAGCTTTTCGTAGAAAAAGATTGCTAACTTAGTCTTGGTCGCGGTCGTATACTCTGTTTCAGTTTATCATTTTATGTATGTATGTATGTACGCATGTATGTATGTATGTGTGTGTGCGCGTGCACATGCGTGCTATGGCAGATGATTAGTCAAGCATAAGTGTATATTTGTACTTTAAAAGTTCACGTATATAGCAGCTAAAATGTATGCATGTCTGTGACATTACTAACTTTTAATGTCGTTTAGAAACTCAGAATACTTAATTATTTAAGACGAGTGACCATCATGCAATCAGTGAACAGCGCAATGCTACAAAATAAAGAGTATTGCTCGTTAACACCTGCCTGTAACTGACTGTCAGTATTCTATTGAATCACCAAGCTCTGACTCATTTCTAGTGAAGGAATTTTCCTTGTATAAGCACTGCAATAGTTATTCATTGCATTGCTTCATTCAGTACGTTATATAGTTAATAAAATGATGTACTGGAAATAGCTTTACCTTATGCTAAACATTTTTATTAGTTTGACCAAATTAGTAGCAGTAGAAGAATTGTCTATTGATAACGTTGATAGCATCATTAATATTGATTTTAGTAGCGTTCTCATTATCGTTATCTGTCTAGTATTATCATTATTGTTCTAAAGGGTCCACAATAATAATAATAATAAAAAAGTTGATAGTTCGTGCATAATTTAAAAACACTTTACATTGTAAAATGTAAAGTGTTTTTAAATTATACACGAACTATTAACATATTTTTTATTATTATTGTGGACCCCTTAGAACATTATATATTCTCTCGTGATAGAGAGGTTTTTATCAATTGTTATTATTATTATTATTAATATTATTATTATTATTATTATTATTATTATTATTATTATTATTATTATTATATAAAGAAAGTACCTTCAGTAAACATTTATTATTACCCCACTAATATTTCCATTCCACCCAAGAGAACTCTTGGAAGGTGGGGGGGGGGGGGGGGTGGGTTCATGAAGAGATATGGAAGGTGGGAGGGGGGAGGGGGCTATTGAGGAGGGGGAAGAAGGGCGAGGTGGGGAGATTAGCCCGGTCTATTAGAGGAAACTTATGCACACACCTGTCTGTCCGTCACGCTTTCCTCACACCAGCCATTGTTCCTGTCGGGGAAGACGCCCTTTGGCCGCTTTTCCTCGCTGGTTGGAATTCCTGTCGGAGTTGCTGAAGGAGGAGGAGGAGGAGGAGGAGCAGATGCAGATCTCTCTCTCTCTCTCTCTCTCTCTCTCTCTCTCTCTCTCTCCATCGTTTTGGCTGTCTATCTATCTATAGTTTCCTAACTCTCTCCTGTATCTGAGTAATTACAGGTTATAATTTATTTTGAAACATTTCTTTAATTATTCTGTAAATAGGAAGACGTAATTTACAAATTACAGTCAGTGATTTATGAATTTAGTTTACTCTATTCAATCATTTCTTGACCACAATTTACAATTTATTTCACGGTTTACTTGATTAGTTAAAGTTTACAATGTCTGTCTTACTTTTATAGGAATTTGAGGGTCGTAACTTATAGTTCCATAGTTACAGTTTCGAATTTAAACTGATATTGATATTTTGTCATTATTGTTTTGACATAACATATTCTACGATCAGTGCATAATTCACACATTTGATTCAGAATTTACAAGTCACGTTCCGTAATTCACTACATAAATTCTAAAAGTTACAATTCATGTAATATTAGATATTATACATAATGCCGAATTTATTATCCATTCCCAATTTAGAACTCATACTTGAAACCATTTATTTTATTCGTCTGTTATTTGCGACCGCTCGTATCATCTCGCGTCATCATTTTGTTACCTTTTAGAACTGCAAAAGTCGTTCTACCTCTTACAGCAGTGGTTCTTAACCTGGGGGCCGTCAGCAATTTCCAGGCGAGGCGAGAGCCCTAGGGGAAAAAATTATCTAATTATATTCGTTATTCTCTTATCAAGAGTGAGAACTAATATTCAAAAGTTCATTAAAAAAAATACAGAAGTATCGCCTTATAACGTTACTTTCCTGGAGTCTACTACTCTAGTATACTCTGTTTTTTTCCATCTGTCCATCCGCCTGTGGTGTTTGCGTATGGTAACACTGCGTCCTGGGCTTTGGATGGTTACATTAAGCTTACATTCAACAATAATAACAATATCCTATTTCGAATACTAACGGTGTAATTCGCATACAGTAAATTATTAGAACACTTTTCAGTTGCAAATGTACACCCAGATATCCTTTTGTTTACCTAAAATGTACACATACCGTAACTATTTAAAGCCCGGGACGCAGTGTTACCATACAAAAACACCACAGGCGGATTGACAGATGGAAAAAAACAGAGTATAGTTAGGCTCGTTGGGCTGACCATGTTTTGTAATTTGACCTCCCTTCCTATCCCTCGAAACCCCTTCTCCTTCTCATTTTCTTTTCTTTTTTATTTTCCTTCAAATCTAGGAGGAAATTTTACCTATAGGTGCAAGGGGGACCGTAAAAGAAAGGACCAACTCTTAGAGGGGGGTGGTCATAAATAGGTTAAGAACCATTGTCTTATAGCATATTTGAAAGGGAACATCTAGAAATTATCATGAGCTACGTGATATTAAGGTTGGAAGTAAAGTAAGTACATCTTAGTTTAACCAGACCACTGAGCTGATTAACAGCTCTCCAAAGGTTTAGATTTTTTTACGTGGCTAGGAACCGATTGGTTTCTTAATAACGAGACCTACAGCTTATTGTGGGATCTGAAGAACATTATATCGAGAAATGAATTTCTAATCACCAGAAATAAATTCCTCTGATTCCGCGCTGGCGGCAGCGGGAAGCGAACTCGGATTACCAGATCGATACCTGAGTATGGAACCCACTCTTCCAGTGAGGAACTAAGATAGTAAAGTTATATTCTAGGTATATGGAGTAGTGTGATAAATTCTTATTGTTATTTTGACTCTCATGGACAAATAGTTTTAAACATTTAAGTGATGTTATGCTATGACGTTTGGATTAAGCTATTTCTCTTTTATCAAAAAGATTTTCAGTTTGCACTGTTTCCATTATTATTTATATCTTTATGATATACATACTATATATGTAATTTTTTTTTTTCTTTTTATTTCTTCTAAGCCAGAAATGTTGGGCGATCAACCTAATGTACAGTTAATAATCTTACTCACGGGTAAAATATGTAATAAAAAAAATTTTGTTAATCTAAAAAAAATGCTGCTAGAACATCTCTTAAAAAAAGGAGATTATATATAAGACGGAAACCGGAAATATTTAGAGCATTCCACAGCTTGGTAGTACTGGAACATTTCTTAGGAAATCACGTTTGTCACAAGTTTCTAAAAGCTATAAGTAGGTCATTGTAACCATTCCTATACAATTTTCCTTACACTCGAAGTTTGGTAATTCCATGTTTTTCCTCTTTTAAATATTTAATTTTTGCTTCGTTTTGGCAGATGATCTGTACTGAGTTTTAGTTTTATGTAAAAGAAAAAGGAATGAGGTGGCCATTTGTCTCTTCGGATCTTAAAAACCACTGTGGCTAGAGGGCTACAAATTGGTATGTTAATCAACCACACTTCAATCATCAAACACACCAAATTGCAGACCTCTAACCTCAGTAGTTTTCATTTTACGTAATGTTGAAGTTAGCCATAGTCGTACGTCTGGCAATGCTGTAGAACAGGCCACCACTGGGCCGTGGCTGAAAGTTTCATGGGCCGCAGCTCATACAGCATTATACGCTGTACAGAAAACTCAATTGCGACGAAGAAACTTCGGCGCATTTATTACTTGTCTATGAATGAGTGCAAGCATTTTTCTTAATAGTATGAGTCTACTGAATATTGGTCTTAAGCTCACCTTATCACTTATCTCGTCCTTTGTTCAGTAATTTGCTTTTTATAGTATCTTGTTATTTTCATCGCCTTTCTTCATTCGACATTTGATGTTTTCATTATGCTTTTATTCTTTTGTATTCAGTATTAATATACTCATCATGTGGAATTATTCCTTCTTAATTTTTCCTACTGTATGTAACAGTTCAGTGCTTAGTTACTTTTATATTTTGTCCATCATCTTCCTTTAAGCTTTTTTTTGTTTTTCTCAGGTGCCTTTTTCTTCGTTCAGCCCCTTTCTTCACTTCTTTTATTCGTTACCCAGTTTCCGATCTCTTGTTATTCAACCTTTAAGTCCTTAACCCTTCTTTATTTCGCTCTATCCACCAACTCGCTTATTCTTTATGTTATTCATTGTCAATCAGTTCTATACCTGTCATTCGCTCTTTATTTTTATATCTGTTGCTTATTGAATTTCCTCCGCCCCAATTACTCTTAATGTCCTATTGCCAAAACGTTTTAGTAGCTCAAGCATTTGCTTGAAAATGAATGAATGAAGAAACTCTTCGCTTCTCTCTCATGTCCCACGTTATTCAGCTTCTTCACTTCTCCTTCTTCTTCTCTTCTTACTTCTGCTTCTCCTCCTAACACCTGTTTCACCCTTCAGATGGCATCAACAGAAGCAGGATGGGCGGAGGAGGTTTCGCCCAAACCCCGAACCTCCCTTTCAAACTCCTTCTCGCCTCCTCAACCCCCTTCCCCCTCCCCGCCCCTCCTACCCCCTGCCCACCGTAAACAACAGCCCAGCACACCGCCCCCCCTTCCCACCGACCACCTCCTTCTCCTAAGATCCCCCCTGTCCCGTCCGCCCTCTTCCCTCCCACTTCTGCAGTTTCCTATGAGGACGTTCGTCCAGATTCCTCCTATTCATAACTATTCATTATTCACGTACGCCTCTTCAATCGGCGTTCCCTCCTTATTCATTCTCACTAGGCGCTTCATTCATCTTTTCTTTCTTCGTCCCTGTAGCCATTGTGTTTGAATGAGTCATTCTTCCGAAGATTTTTGCCTTTTTTGCAGTTTTTTTTTCCGTCTCTGCTACTGATTCCTCTTCTTTTGTCTTTCGTCATTTGTGTGTCTTAATTCTTCCTCTTTGCGGCTTGTAAACTTTCTTTGTTTCTTCTTCTTGTCACTCGATCTCCTCTTGTTCTTCCAGATTGAATCTTATTCTTTGTTTTTCGTCATTTCTCGTTCTTCAGATTACATCTATAAATTTCTCCCGCTCCCCCCCTCTTCTTTCATCGGCTGTTCTCGAGATTCTATCATTTCTTTGTAACTTTGTTTTCTTGTTGTTGCGTTCCCTTCATTCTTTTGTTTCGGAGTTTTGTCTTTCTTCTTCTTCTTCTTCTTCTATATATTCTTCTTCTGGAGATTCCATTAAATCTTTGTCGACGAGTTTAATTTTTTTTTTTTTTTTTTTTTTTGCTCTTTTCTCGTCCATTATCTTTAAAGGATTTGTTGTGTTTCACTTTTGTTTGTCGTGGAAGAACGTGAACACAAGAGACAAGCAGCAGAAAGTACCTGGGTTTTCAAAAACAAGCACTCATTTAAAGCCCCATTTTGGCCAATCTATTCGTCCTACTGAAGATTAGTGGTTTTTTTTTTATCACATTTTTACTTACTATTCTTGAGTTATGCCAGATCTGTTCTATTGCATTGAATCTCTTATGTACACTTTCTGATTAATTCTTCCTCTTCTATTATAGCTTTCTCTACTCTTTTGCTATTTTTTCACTATTCTTTATTTATTATTATTACTTTTTTTAGCTATTCCTATGCAGATGATTCTTCATGCTTCGATAATTAACGAGAATTAAATTTGCTGGTCAAGAGTTATAGTTTGTAATGCAACCATTTAATTTTACATTATTTACGTAGAGGAAAAAATATTTTCTGTCGGTCTAGAAAACTTCAGACTCTGACAAAGAAAATAAATAGAAAGTCAGACAAGAAGGAAATATATACACTGGATTTCAGAGCAGCTGGTCCCTGGATATCGCCAGAAAAAGAAAAAGTAAATAAATAAAAAGAGAAAGTAAAAGAACAGAAAACAGTGTCACATTCTAAGCCCAAAATCGAACGCCAACTGAGGAAAGCCACTTCTCCTTCTTCCTCGGTTTACCGCCGATTTGGGTCAGGTGCGGGCGGGAAACGTGGGCGTAGTTGAACAGGTGTGCCTGAGGATGCGCGCCTGCGCTTCCGTTCTCACACCGATATCCCAAAAACAGGAACCAAACCCTAATATTGACCCCGTGAGAAAGAAAACTACAGTTGGCAGACATTCACTCGGCGGGGAGGCCTCGTTCAGGTGGATGATCGGGCGCGAGTGAAAGCGCTCGTCAAGCATCGTTTAGGTGAATGAGTAAATGTATGAAAAAGATTTATCAATCTCTCTCGCTCTCTTTTTCTTGGGATTTATATGAAAGAAAAAAATCTGTCATGTTGGCGTATAAGTGTGGGTTAGGAAGCCCTGTTTGAAAAATATATTTATAATATAGAGATCGCATATTCAACAAATTACGCACTGAATGTAAACAGTAAGAAAGGAAAACTTTATATATATATAACTGAATCACGAAAATATGGGACATAATGAATATATAGATAAAGACAAAACAAAATACACGAAGGAAAGTTAAATAATGGAGAAACCGCTGCGAGGCCTTTCGACTTCTCGTCCTTTGTTTCAGTTTTCATTGTGGATTTTGTCTTTATATATATATAATATATATATATATATATATATATATATATATATATATATATATATGACATATATATATATATATATATATATATATATATACTATATATATATATATATATAAATTTTTTCCTTTCTTACTGTTTATATTCAGTGCGTAATTTGTCTGAATATAAGAATTTCTATATTATAAATATATTTTTTTTCAAACAGGGCTTTCCTATATATATACTATATATAATATATATATATATATATTATATATATTATATATATATATATAATATATATATATATTCTTTTAAGCTGTTGAGTAATTGATATAGCGCAAATAATAAACAGGTTAAAGAAATAACCATGATAATAGATATATTGTTACATTTGTTACTATGTTTTAATAGCAAACTAGACTTGTAACCTGATATTCTCTCTCTCTCTCTCTCCTCTCTCTCTCTCTCTCTCTCCCCTTTCTGGTTGGAGGAAAGTATCTTGGTTCCATAGACGAGTTTGGAAAGAGGCATTACTCCAGAATCTTTTCCAGATATGCACTTGTGAACTTATACTTTCACTTCTAATCTGTCTGTCTGTCTTCCACTTTCGCTAAATCCCTTTCTAAGATTATTCTTAGATTTTTCTTCACAAATCTAAGAATAATTAAACGAACTTCTTCTTTATATGATTCGATTTGTGAAAGCACGGTTTCGATGGAAACTACAGGCACTTATGGAAGTTGCATGTAAATAACTTATTTAGATATGTTTATATTGGTGCTAGGCTAAAGTTAGAGAGAGAACGAGGGTTATACCTAAGAGAGAGAGAGAGAGAGAGAGAGAGAGAGAGAGAGAGAGAGAGAGAGAGAGAGAGAGACTTATGCAAGTTTCATGTAAGTAACTTATCTTAATAGGTTTATATGAGAGAGAGAGAGAGAGGGAGAGAGAGAGAGAGAGAGAGAGAGAGAGAGAGGAGACTTATGTAAGTTTCATGTAACTTATTTTAATAGGTTTATATGAGAACTATACGAGAGAGAGAGAGAGAGAGAGAGAGAGAGAGAGAGGAGAGAGAGAATTGTGTAAGTTTCATGTAGGTAGAATATTTAAACATGTTTATATGACAGTTATACCAAAGAGAGAGAGAGAGAGAGAGAGAATCACTTATGTAAGTTTCATGTAAGTAGATTATTTGAATATGTTTATATGAGAGCTATACCACAAAGAGAGAGAGAGCGAGAGAGAGAGAGAGAGTGAGAGAGAGAGAGAGAGAGAGAGAGACTTTATGTAAGTTTCATGCAAATAGAATATTTGAATATGTTATATGAGACCTATACCAAAGACAGACAAACAGACAGACAGACAGACAGACAGAGAAACTTATGTAAGTTTCGTGTAAGTAGAACATTTAAACATGTTTATATTAGAGCTATACCGTATAATGAGAGAGAGAGAGAGAGAGAGAGAGAGAGAGAGAGAGAGAGAGAGAGAGAGAGAGAGTCACTTATGTAAGTTTCATGTAAGTACATTATTTGAATATGTTTTATGAGACCTTTACCAAAGAGAGAAAGAGAGAGAGAGAAAGAGAAGAGAGATCTATGTAAGTTTCAGACCCTTACCTTACAGACCTTACATCTTGTTCGGGTTGCCCCAGGTCCCTCAGTGTGAGGCACCTCTAATGTCTACCAGAGAGTTGCTAGTACATCTTCCGGTATATTTTGCATCTTCCAATCTTGGATGGTCTGGGATGCAGTTTTAGAGATATTTGTCGAGCTTATTCTTAAACACATCTACGCTCACTCCTGATATATTCCTCAGATGAGCTGGCACGCATTGATAGACGCTGCATTATCGATGCTGGTGCGTAGTGGATTAATGTCCTGTGTGCTTTCCTTATTTTTCCTGGTATATTTTTGGGCACTATAATCTACCTCTGCTTGCTCTTTCTGATATTTTTTAGTTCCATGATATTTTCTGCTATTCCTTCTATCTGTTTCCATGCCTGAATTATCATGTAGCGTTCTCTTCTCCTTTCCAGACTATAATTTTAATTTTTGAATTGTAGTCTTTCCCAGTAGTCTAGGTCCTTAACTTCTTCTATTCTAGCTGTAAAGGACCTTTGTACACTCTCTATTTGTGCAATATCCTTTTGATATGGTGGGTACCATATCATATTGCAATATTCAAGTGACTACGAACATATGTTTTATAAAGCATAATCATGTGTTCAGCTTTTCTTGTTTTGAAGTGCCGTAACAACATTCCCATTTTTGCTTTACTTTTGCCAACAGAGTTGCTATTTGATCATTGCATAACATGTTCCTATTCATCATCACACCAAGGTCTTTAACTGCTTCCTTATTTGTGATGGTCTCATTATTAGGTCCCCTTATATGCATATAGCTTTCTTTCTCTGTCTCCATAATTTATTGATTCAAATTTATCAGAGTTAAATACCATCCTACCTATTACCTCTGCCCAATCATATTACTTTGTTAAGGTCTCTTTGTAGAGCGTTCCTATCTTCATCACAAGTAATTTCTCTACTTATTCTTGTGTCATCTGCGAAAACTACTCACTACCGAATCCTTAACATTATTGTCTATGTCTTCAATCATAATAACAAACAGTATTGCAGCTAACACCGTACCTTGCGGCACACCAGGATATTACCTTGGCTTCATCCGATTTCTCGTCGTTTGCAATAACTATCTGTTTTCTGTTGTGTAAAAATTCTTTTAACCATCTTCTTACTTTATCCACGATATTGTGTTTTCTAATTTTCTTCGCTAATATATTATGGTCTACTTTATCAAAAGCTTTTGCAAAGTCTAATAAACCACATCTGTTTTCATTCCGCTTTTCATATTTTTGAATATGTTTTCACGGTGGACTAACAGTTGGGTTTGTGTACTTTTCCGGGTACGAAACCATGTTGTCCTTTATTAAACAAATTATTTTTTATTAAATGTTTTCATAATATTTTTCTTCATTACCCTTTCATACTTTCATTATATGTGATGTTAGACTCACAGGCCTATAATTACTTGCCTCTAGTCTTGATCCACTTTTGAAAGTAGGGGTAATATACGCCTAATTGTGCTCATCATATATCTTGCCTGTATCTACACTTTGTCTTAATAATATTGCAAGTGGCTTGCGATAGAATGAACTACTTTCTTTAACAAAATAGCAGGAATTCCATCAGGCCCTGCAGCAGCTCCATTTTTAATTTCATTAATAGCCTGCACAATATCAGCTTCATTAATATCTATGTCAGCTAAATATTCACTATTTTCATCCCTTACTTCTATATCATTATCTTCATTATCTATTCTATGAAGTCTCTCTTATATCGTTCTGCAGTATGTTGCAATTTCCTTTTTTCATTCGTTAATCTCCTTCAATTCTCAGAGGGCCTATTTCTATTCTTCTTTTATTCATCTTCTTCGCATATGAGTATAATAGTTTGGGGTTTTGCTTGATATTTAATAGGGTTTTTTCTTCCAAGTCCCGTTTTTCATTTTCTTTTGATTGTATAATCTTTTGTTCTGCATTTTCTATCTTACTTTTTAGTTCTATAACTTTCCATGCATTTTTTTCTTTTGCAAGACCTTTTTTCCACTTTCTGATTTTCTGGAACAAGATTCTTCTGTCTCTTGGTATGCATGAATGATGTTTACTTTCTTCTTCGGTATATATTTTTCCACTATTATCTCCAATATTTTATATAATATCTCCGTATTTACCCTATGTCATCACTTACGAAATGTTATCCCAATCTTTGTTTAATTCTTCATTAATTTCTGACCATTTTATATTTTTACTGTAGAAGTTGTATTTTCCATATCCTTCCCACTTTTTCATTTCTTGCTTATCTCTATTTTCACTTGCTTTGGAATGAACTGTTTAATTCTATGACATTATGGTCTGAAATACTCGCATTATAAAACTATTATTTCTTTAACATAATTCATCTCGTTCACAAATACTAGGTCTAAAGTATTTTCCTTTCTTGTTGGCAGGTGATTTATTTGTTGAATGTTGTATTCTAGTAGCATATCTAATAGCTTTTCAAATTGCCTCTTATCTTCTGCACTACTATTACTCTCTTTTTTATATGTATAGTACAACCACAATCTCCTATTCGTTCTTTCCATTCTACGAAAGGAAAGTTGAAGTCACCAGATAGGAGAATAGTCCAGTCCTTGTGATTTCTACATATATCATCCAATTTTTCAATTATTAAGTCAAACTCTTTAGTATTAGGAGGTCTATATATTACTATGTTCATCAATTTTTCAGATTCAAATTCTACCGCTATTAGTTCACATTCTGAGTTACTATATTTCTCATATATTCCTTGTTTTTTGCTTTCCCATATATTGCGGTTCCCCCTTGATTCTATTTTTTCTATCTGATCTATAAGTTTGGAAACCCTTTTATTTGATCATCATTCCCAAGTCCTCTTGGGAATACCGAGTTTTTCACTTATATCTTATATCTATTTTCTTTTCCATTTTGGGTTAGTTCTTCGAAAGTACTCTATATTTCTTTTTTGAGTTACTCGTATAACTAAACCCTTGCGCATTCATCACTATGAATAGTTTTGGCGTGTTTTCCTCTTCATTAATACTGATCAGTATAAGATTTTCCCTTCTCTTTCTTCTTTTCCCCTGTTTGGTATGATTTTATTCTTTTTTTCATTTCCCATAAATTCTGACATTAAAAAATCCAACTTTTCCCATAATTATTTGATCTTCCTTCATCATATTAATTCCTTTTGGTGTCCTGATCTGCAATTTTCTCCGTTTCTTTCTGCAATATCCTCCTTGCCTAATAAATACAGTTTAGTATCTCTTGAGTAGAATTCTCGGAGCTGATTGCTTTTGAAATTCTTTGCTGACGACTCTGCATATCTCATTGGTGTTTGCTTTTTCTCTTTTACCTGATATTCTTGATTCTCTCTTTATTTGTTTCTTTCTTCATTTTGTATTGTTATTACTTGGTTGGTTATTTATTTGATTTATGAATTCATGCTACAGGGTGCATATATTTGCATTTTTTTTGTCGAACTTTGACATCCTTTTCCTTCTTTTAGGTTTTTTACATATTTTTTTGGATGCAGATCTCTGGCAATCATCCCCATCCATCTAAGTATGCACATTTACCCATATATTTCATAGTTTTTGACATATCTTAGGATGTTTGTTAGTAACATCTTTCTCCAAATCTGCAATTCCCTCTTTTCAAAAGGTTGCAGATTTTTGTCTTTCTTGTTCTATTTTTTTCCTCTTTCCAGTCATTGTATAGATCTCTGGGTAGAGCCCTGCTTCGGGATTTGCTTTTTCTGTTGTCATAATCGTAAGTTATTTCTTCGTAGGTATGCTGCTTTAATTGCTCATTATGTAGTATCAATCGAGTATCTCCTTGCATCCATACTTTTATCTTGTTCTTTTGTTTTCCATGTTCATTAGGTAAGTACTTATTCTAATATTGTTTAATGAGAGCTATACCAAAGAGAGAGAGAGCGAGAGAGAGAGAGAGTGAGAGAGAGAGAGAGAAGAGAGAGACTTTATGTAAGTTTCATGCAAATAGAATATTTGAATATGTTATATGAGACCTATACCAAAGACAGACAAACAGACAGACAGACAGACAGACAGAGAAAACTTATGTAAGTTTCGTGTAAGTAACATTTAAAACATGTTTATATTAGAGCTATACCGTTATAATAGAGAGAGAGAGAGAGAGGAGAGAGAGAGAGAGAGAGAGAGAGAGTCCATTATGTAAGTTTCATGTAAGTACATTATTTGAATATGTTTTATGAGACCTTTACCAAAGAGAGAAAGAGAGAGAGAGAGAAAGAGAAGAGAGATCTATGTAAGTTTCATGTAACTTATTCTAATATGTTTATATGAGAGCTATACCAAAGAGAGAGAGAGAGAGAGAGAGAAAGAGAGAGAGAGAGAGAATGTCACTTATGTAAGTTTCATGTAAGTAGAATATTTGAAAATGTTTATATGAGAGCTATACTGCAGAGAGAGAGAGAGAGAGAGAGAGAGAGAGAGAGAGAGAGAGAGAGAGAGAGAGAGAGACTTTTGTAAGTTTCTTGTAACTTGTTTAAATTTGTTTATATGAGAGCTATACCAAAGAAAGAGGGAGAGAGAGAGAGAGAGAGAGAGAGAGAGAGAGAGAGAGAGATTAATGCAAGTTTCATGTAAGTAACTTATTTTAATATGTTTATATGAGAGAGAGAGAGGGAGAGAGGGATAGAGACACGCTTATGTAAGTTTCATGTTAGTAGAATATTTGACATCTATACCAGAGAGAGAGAGAGAGAGAGAGAGAAGAGAGAGAGAGATCAAGCAGTCTATATGTTCATGATACCTCATTCAAAAAGAGACCAAATCTAAAAAGTATTGAAAAAAAAAAAAATAAAAATGCAAGCGAGAAAATGTGTTAAGACCTGTTCTGATGACCCACTGCATTTTCTCAAAGCATGAATGAAAGACCTGTGTTATTACGGCTTGAAATATGCCCACGTTCTTGCAGAACAAGTCGAAGAGAACTATTAATGACTTAAACTTGCTTGCTGAAGAAGATTCCATTGAAGAAATTCTGTGATGCAGAAAACATGGGAAACGCAAAAAGAATTGAAAAAAAAAATCACAAAATATCGGAGAAGACTAACAGGTTTCATTGAAGTGCACACACGTACACACAAACACACTTATTTATGTATATATATATATATATATATATATATATATATATATACATACATATTTATATACATATATTTACATATATATATGTATATGTATATTATGTATATATGTATATATATATATATATATATATATTATATATATATATGTAATATTTAATATATATACTATATATACATATATGTACGAATAATTATCACATCGAACCGTGATCCATTTATATATCAATTCAAGCTACAAATGTCCTTTAATATCTAAATTCACTTTACCTCCCAAATGATATATTTTCATATATGTACCGAAGGGGAATTTTTTATTGATAATAATTTCGTCCCCATGGGATCGAACACCGTCCCAAGTGGACGGGGACGAAAATCAGAACAGTCAGTGACGCTATCCCAATCAGCCAACAGAGACGATGTACATATAAATATATATATATATATATATATATATATATATAATATATATAATAATAATTTGTATTATATGTGTGAATGTATGCCTGTGTATCTATCTGACAGCGTTATTGTACAAATGTGTTTAAAGCAGTGAAAAACCATTTAACAAAAGTCACCTTCATTCTCCACGATACCTCACATCGAAACGAACGCTGTGCGTAAAAGCAGCCATACGCAAATCACCCGACGAACAGCTCTGCTATATAGAGATACACGCACGCTGTTAAATCAAACGGAAGAGCGGACGCGAGGAAACAGATGCATCCGCTGCCCCCAACCCCTCCCGGTAGCGTTCTCGCCGACTCGAAATCACCCCCGACCAATCCCATTATCGGGACCCGTTCCGTTCGCTCACCTCCTCCTCCTCCTCCTTCACCTGGTGTCACCTGGGCGCTTTCCTTTATTTTCTTCTTTTCTTTTTTCGGAATTCCGGCGAGCCCATCCTGTGTACCCCTTTTTGGTATTGTGTTTGAGTTGGCGCCTGTGTCTGTCTGTATGTGTTTGTGTTTTTCTCTTTTTTGTCAGTCTCTCTCTCTCTCTCTCTCTCTCTCTCTCTCTCTCTCTCTCTCTCTCTGCATTTATTCGTTTCATCTACATTTTTAATAATCAAAAGCAATTTTCATGTAAAGATTTATCTAAATTCCATTTTTTACATAGCCAAAAGCAGCCCCCCCCCCCCCCCCCCCCACTTAATCTCTCTCTCTCTCTCTCTCTCTCTCTCTCTCTCTCTCTCTCTCTCTTTTCCTTGTAACATTAACACGCACTGAAGAATTAAAAATGATTAGTTTGGAGCAATTTTGTTTTCTTTTTTATTTACACGTAATTCAATTTGAGACATTCGTGCAAGAAGCAGACATACTTAACCCCTCCACAAGGTGTAACGAGTAAGGTATAGAGTCTATCAAATTTCCATCACGTCAGAATCGCTATTTCCTCTGTTTCTGATGACGTCATTGCCCTCAGCTGAAGCATGACAAATATATATACAAGCACTGAAGTCTGCGTTTTCATTTCAATGAGCATTTGCATTCAGCCCGCCCAAGCAATCTTGTGTTTTGGTTTACATTTTAAAACACTGATACATCACCTTACATTCAACTGCGAGGTCCTGATACACAAGTTGTGTATAAAAATAATAATAATAATACTTTATGGAACAGTCCAGTTCTTAAAAAGGGTGTTGGGTTCTCGTACTTATCACGAACAGATTTATAATTAATTATCTGTTCTCTACAGTCCTTGTTTTAGAGGTTTTAGAATGTAATTATGTTTATGATATGTAAAGCGCTTTTATGATCAAGTATAATGAACTGGCTTGGCCCCTTTGGTCGCCAGCGGTCTTACAGACAGGGGTACGCAACATGTAAATAAATAATTGAATATACTTTATAAACGTTTAACCTTTGTTGACTAGAAAGGAACTTAGCAGAAATAGAATAAAAATTCTCCATCGTATGTAATGCTTTTTTGCGCTCATAATTACGTACTCGAATTGCAATTAAATGTAAAACTGTAATATATCGCCTTAGTTTATATAATCTCTCTCTCTCTCTCTCTCTCTCTCTCTCTCTCT
>NC_061100.1:38688919-38741419 GCF_015104395.2 Macrobrachium nipponense
TCCATGATATTTTCTGCTATTCCTTCTATCTGTTTCCATGCCTGAATTATCATGTAGCGTTCTCTTCTCCTTTCTAGACTATATAATTTTAAGAATTGTAGTCCTTTCCCAGTAGTCAAGGTCTTTAACTTCTTCTATTCTAGCTGTAAAGGACCTTTGTACACTCTCTATTTGTGCAATATCCTTTTGATAGTGTGGGTACCATATCATATTGCAATATTCAAGTGGACTACGAACATATGTTTTATAAAGCATAATCATGTGTTCAGCTTTTCTTGTTTTGAAGTGCCGTAACAACATTCCCATTTTTGCTTTACATTTTGCCAACAGAGTTGCTATTTGATCATTGCATAACATGTTCCTATTCATCATCACACCAAGGTCTTTAACTGCTCCCTTATTTGTGATGGTCTCATTATTAGGTCCCTTATATGCATATAGCTTTCTTTCTCTGTCTCCATAATTTATTGATTCAAATTTATCAGAGTTAAATACCATCCTATTTTACCTCTGCCCAATCATATACTTTGTTAAGGTCTCTTTGTAGAGCGTTCCTATCTTCATCACAAGTAAATTTCTCTACTTATTCTTGTGTCATCTGCGAAACTACTCACTACCGAATCCTTAACATTATTGTCTATGTCTTCAATCATAATAACAAACAGTATTGCAGCTAACACCGTACCTTGCGGCACACCGGATATTACCTTGGCTTCATCCGATTTCTCGTCGTTTGCAATAACTATCTGTTTTCTGTTGTGTAAAAATTCTTTTAAACCATCTTCCTACTTTATCCACGATATTGTGTTTTCTAATTTTCTTCGCTAATATATTATGGTCTACTTTATCAAAAGCTTTTGCAAAGTCTAAATAAACCACATCTGTTTCATTTCCGCTTTTCATATTTTTTGAATATGTTCTCACGGTGGACTAACAGTTGGGTTTGTGTACTTTTTCCGGGTACGAAACCATGTTGTCCTTTATTAAACAAATTATTTTTTATTAAATGTTTCATAATATTTTTCTTCATTACCCTTTCATACACTTTCATAATATGTGATGTTAGACTCACAGGCCTATAATTACTTGCCTCTAGTCTTGATCCACTTTTGAAAAGTAGGGGTAATATATGCTAATTTTTTTGTGCTCATCATAAATCTCTTGCCTGTATCTACACTTTGTCTTAATAATATTGCAAGTGGCTTTTGCGATAGAATGAACTACTTTCTTTAACAAAATAGCTAGGAATTCATCAGGCCCTGCAGCAGCTCCATTTTTTAATTTCATTAATAGCCTGCACAATATCAGCTCATTAATATCTATTGTCAGCTAAATATTCACTATTTTTCATCCCTTACTTCTATATCATTATCTTCATTATCTATTCTAGGGGTGAATTCTCTCTTATATCGTTCTGCCAGTATGTTGCAAATTTCCTTTTTTTCATTCGTTAATCTCCCTTCAATTCTAAAGGGGCTAACCTTCTATTCTTCTTTTATTCATCTTCTTCGCATATGAGTATAATAGTTTTGGGATTTTGCTTGATATTTAATAGGGTTTTTTATTTTCAAGAATATTTTTTCTCCAAGTCCCGTTTTTTCATTTTCTTTTGATTGTATAATCTTTTGTTCTGCATTTTCTATCTTACTTTTTAGTTCTATAACTTTCCATGCATTTTTTTTTGTTTTTTTTTTTTGCTAGACCTTTTTTCCACTTTCTGATTTTCTGGAACAAGATCCTTCTGTCTCTTGTATGCATGACTGATGTTTACTTTTCTTCTTCGCGTATATATTTATCCACACTATTTTCTCTAATATTTTATATAATATCTCCGTATTTACCTTTATGTCATCACATACGAAAATATTATCCCAATCTTTGTTTAATTCTTCATTTATTTCTGACCATTTTATATTTTTACGGTAGAAGTTGTATTTTCCATATCCTTCCCACTTTTTCATTTCTTGCTTATCTCTGTTTTCACTTGCTTTGGAATGGACTGTTAATCTATGACATTATGGTCTGAAATACTCGCATTATAAACTATTATTTCTTTAACATATTCATTCACCTCGTTCACAAATACTAGGTCTAAAGTATTTTCCTTTTCCTTTCTTGTTGGCAGGTGATTTATTTGTTGAATGTTGTATTCTAGTAGCATATCTAATAGCTTTTCGAATTGCCTCTTATCTTCTGCACTACTATTACTCTCTTTTTTATATGTATAATAGTACATCCACAATCTCCTATTTCGTTCTTTCCAGTCTACGAAAGGAAAGTTGAAGTCTCCAGATAGGAGAATAGTCCAGTCCTTGTGATTTCTACATATATCATCCAATTTTTTATTATTAAGTCAAACTCTTTAGTATTAGGAGGTCTCTAATATTACTATGTTCATTAATTTTTCAGATTCAAATTCTACCGCTATTAGTTCACATTCTGAGTTACTATATTTTCTCATATATTTTTCCTTGTTTTTTGTCTTTCCCATATATTGGCGGTTCCCCCTTGATTCCTATTTTTTCTATCTGATCTATATTTGGAACCCTTTTATTTGATCATCATTCCCAGTCTCTTTGGGGAATACCAGGTTTCACTTATATTCATTAATATCTATTTTCTTTTCAATTTGGTTAGTTCTTCTAAGTACGCTATTTTTCTTTTTGAGTTACTCGTAACTAAACCCCTGCGCATTCATCACTATGATGGTTTGCGTGTTTTCGTCCTTCATTTAATATGGTAATAATAAGGATTTTCCATGTCTCTTTCCTGTTTCTGGTCTGTTGTTCTTTTTTTCATTTCCAGAAATTCTGACAATTAAAAATCCAACTTTTTCCAATAATATTTGTTCTTCCTCATCATAATTATTCATTTTGTGTCTTGAATCTGCAAATTTTAATTTTCTCCATATCTGCAATATCCCCTTGCATAATAAAAACAGTTATTATCTCTTGAGTAGAATCTTGGAGCTGATGCATTGAAATTAATTTTTTGCTGGGCACCCTCTGCATATTCTCGTTGATAATGCTTGCTTTTTTCTTTTACCTGATATTCTTTCATTCCTCTCTTTATTTGTTTCTTTCTTATTTTGGATTTTATTGCTTATTGGTTATTTATTTGTTATTTTTCATGGCTACAGGGGTGATATATTTACATTTTTTGTCGAACTTACATCTTTTCCTTCTTTTAGGTTTTGCATATTTTTGGATGTAGATCTCTGCAATCATCCTCATATCCATCAAAGTATGCACATTTACCATATTTCATAGTTGTGAACATACCTTAGGATGTTTGTAGTAACATTTTTCTCCATATCTGCAATTCCCTCTTTTCAAAAGGTTGCAGACTTTGTCTTTTTTTGTATTTTATTTTTTTTTTTTCCTCTTTCCCGTCATTGTGTAGATCTGGGTAGAGCCTCTTCGGCATTTTCTTTTGTGCTGTCATATCGTAATTTATTTCTTTCGTAGGTATGCTGCTTATAGCCTCATATGTATATCAATGAGTATCTCTGCATCCATACTTTTATCTTGTTCTTTGTTTTCCTTATCTTTTTCTGTCATTTCAGTTTTGTTTACTTCTCTTACGTTTTCCTCTTCTTCTTCTTCTTCATCTTCTTCCTCTTCTTCTTCTTCTTCATCCTCAACTATTTGTACATTCATCTTGATTTATTTAATAACATTGTCTATCCATGGTAGACATGTTGAGATCAAAAAATTCGTGTGTTTTCTTTTTTCTCATATCTTGCAGAGAGAGAGAGAGAGAGAGAGAGAGAGAGAGAGAGAGAGACTCCCCCTGCGTACCCCCGACGCACCCTATACCTCTTGTTTCACATATGTAACTCTAATTACGGTTGTTAATAAGTGTTTGCTCAGACATTTACTCTGGGTAAGGGAAGATGTTACATGATGGATGACTATACGGTAATCACTGCTCTGCTCTCGCCATAAATCTCTCCTTTTTAATGGATTCACAGCGAGAGAGAGGGAGAGAGAGAGAGAGAGAGAGAGAGAGAGAGAGAGAGAGAGAAGAGGTATGGAAAAGGAAACGATCTGTTATCGGCGCATTTATGAAACGTATTCACACACACGGTGGTCATACATAAGCAGAAAGACAAGGTCTCCAGACCGTGTGTTGTTTTTCACTAAGCTGGCCTTATGCCGGCACGGGCTCTTGCTCATTGAGTAGACCGTAGTAGACCTTGCAGAAAGAGAGATGTCAGCATATGCATCCATGAATAAACAAGAAGAATGACATACATATACACATTCCTACATTAAGAGTAACAACGTTTACCTACGTACATGTTAATTATTCTTAAAATACTTACTTGTATGTTTATGATGAGACATCCATTCACTCATGAATTGAAAGTAAGAGACAGTTCATGTATATACATACATACATTAAGAGTGATTGGGCATACATAAATTCCGTACATAGACAGGAAGACATTCTTACTTATTCATAAATACGTGTATGCCTGTATAGGATAAAAGAAATGCAATTACACATAGATTGAAAGTAAAGGAACATTACATTCACATACATACATACATACATACATACATACATATACATTGAAATACGTAAAATTATATTATTATTATTATTGTACTTAGGAAGTAGAAACCCTCTCTCAGCATACTTTTATTAAAAGTAATGGCTACTTCAGCAGCGTTACACTTGTAGAGATTCTTCTCTATTTTTGGAACCGAATAGCGGCTTTTTCAGTGCTACTTAAACAGGCTAGTAGAGCGCCTATAGAGGTCATGGTAAAATACAGGGTCAAATAGGTGTATATATTTGAATTTTACAGATAAACTATGATACCATAGTCATCAAAGTCATTAAGATTTTTCTCTCTCTCTCTCTCTCTACTCTCTCTCTCTCTCTCTCTTTCTAAAGCGAGGCTTTCGTCTGAGCTGCCAGTCATCCTCGGGCTGGGAAGCTGAGGGTGGACTGATCTTGGTGGGCGGTGTCCCCGTCCTCCTTAATATCTGTGGTTGACAGCAGGGGGTCTGCCCATGCTTGTCTCCTATTGGCTGGTGGCGGTGAGTCTTGTTTTCATTGGCTGCCTGAGCCAGGTCTCAAGCCACTTTCTTTCGGGCCGATGGTTGCGTTTTGCAGCATATCTGCAGCCGCCTGGACCTCCTAAGCGGCGCTGTAACATTGATGGGCGTTGCGCTACGCTGTGGGACGTCACGCTACTTTGATTTCCATCGGCTTGCAGGAGTACCTCGTTCGTGGGCGTTTTGTCATCCTAGAGTTGTCATGATCGGTGTGTCATTGTTGGTGCAGGTCTTCTCATACTCGTAGGAGGAGAAATTCTTCCTGCGTCGTATTCAGTAGGTTTTATTTGCTGGATGATTAGCGCCTCCAGCAGGCGCAACCGACGGGCATCAGGGGCCTTCCCGATGATCTTCGTGTTCTTTATGATGACATCTCGGGAGATGGCCTCGTGATGTTTTGGTGGGCGGCGTGATTCTTTTATAGCCCCCGTCTTGGGCGTGGCACGAGAGTCTCTTCGACAGTCGCATGGGTAGTCATACCTACGTAGGCGCCGCTGCATTCGCGGACTGGGCATGTATTGGTTACATTCTACATGCGTCTGCTTCAGGGGTTCTCGTACCTGTGGAGAGGGGTTATTTTTTTCATAATAAGATCGCGCGTCCCTCCGATAACCCCTCTCCACAGGTACGAGAACCCCTGAAGCAGCAGACGCATGTAGTGTACCCATATACATGCCCACCCGTCCGCGAATGCAGCGGCGCCTACGTAGGTATGACTACCATGCGACTGTCGAAGAGACGCTCGTGCCACGCCCAACCCAAAAGGAGGGGGCTATAAAGAATCACGCCCGCACAAACAAATCACGAGGCACCATCTCCCGATATGTCATCATAAAGAAACACGAAGATCATCGGGAAGGCCCCCTGATGCCCGTCGGTTGCGCCTCCTGGAGGCGCTACTCATCCAGCAAATAAAACCTACTCTGAATACGACGCAGGAAGAATTTCTCCTCCCTACGAGTATGAGAAGACCTGCCCAAACCACAAAAATGACACCACCGATCATGACAACTCTATGGATGACAACGCCCCCGAACGAGGTATCCTGCAGCCGATGGAAAATCAAAGTAAGCCGTGACGTCCCACAGCGTAGCGCAACGCCCATCAATGTTACAGCGCCGCTTAGGATGGGTCCAGGCGGCTGCAGGATATGCTGCAACGGAACCATCGGCCCGAAGAAAGTGGCTTGAGCCAATGGCTCAGGCAGCCAATGGAAAACAAGACTCACGCCACCAGCCAATGGAGACAAGCATTGGGGCAGACCCCCTGCTGTCAACCACCGATATAAAGGAGGACGGACACCCGCACCAAGATCAGTCCACCCTCAGCTTCCCAGCCCGAGGATGTCTGGCAGCTCCAGACGAAAGCTCGCTTTAAAAAGAAAGAGAGAGAGAGAGAGAGAGAGAGAGAAGAGAAAATCGTTAATGACTTTGATGACTTGGAGGGTATCATAGTTTATCTGTAAAATTCAATATATACACCTATTTTGACCCCTGTATTTTACCATGACCTCTATAGGCGCTCTACTAGCCTGTTTAAGTAGCACTGAAAAAGCCGTATTCCCAAAATAGAGAAGAATCTCTACAGTGTAACGCTGCTGAAGTAGCCATTACTTTTAATAAAGTATTATTATTATTATTATTATTATTATTTTATTATTATTATTATTATAATGAGGTTTATGATAAATCTGTGTCATCAGAGTTGAAGCTTCCTAATTCTTTTCCCATCCACATTATTATGAAATATTTTTTTTAAGAAATACGACAGTCGTGTCACTCATATAGCAAACCAACTGGCTTTGCATTTGAGAACCAAATCAGTAACAGACAAAACCAACTGTGCCCAAAGATATCGTTAGTTTATGAATCTAATAGGTCTTCTCTCACAAAGATAGATAGATAGATAGATAGATAGATAGATAGATAGATAGATAGATAGATAGATAGGGAAGCCGAAGCATGACGAGAACGTAGCCAGTGAACTCACTTTGCAAATCAAATCGACATCGCTGGCAAACGAGACCAAAATTCTTCCTAATAGTTGTGGTCCCCGATACGCTCGAGATGATAACCGTCTCCCAGAAATCTTCTGCCGAGATCTGCTTGTCTCCTGAGGCATTAGCCTTAAACTATTGGGAACTAACGTTAGACAAAGGTAATCCGCTCTCGTGGGAGAACCCCCAACGGGTATGTATGGGTCTTCCCATGGCCCCATAGCTATAGCCCAAATCAACTCGCGTCGCCGTTGTAAGCCCAGTTGAGCCTTTCTTGAGCCCGCCTTCAGGCTTCTCAGCCTTCCGCTTGTCTGCGTATTTGTTAACATGGCATTTCGCCGAAATTTAAAGAATGTCCCCTAACTCTTTGTGGGGATTATAAGGACGTGTTTGTTTGCTTCAAGTGGTTTCCTACTTTCTCGATTTCAAAGGGATCTTTCCACCCCCTCCCCCCCACCAGCCCCTCGATATTTCGTGATTTCTGAGTTTACGTATCGTGTGATTTTTCATTTGGAAAAAAAGTCTCTTTTGAAGTCGTCTCTCATCAGGTATTTCTCTCTCTCTCTCTCTCTCTCTCTCTCTCTCTCTCTCTCTCTCTCTCTCTCTCTCTCTCAGTGGCCATGTGTTGAAGGAGGGAATCAATGTGGCTGTGTTTGCGAGTCCTCTTCAGTAACTTAATTTGCAGATGACATTACGCAGATGCGATGGATGCACGTCTGTTCCATTACATCTGTTCGGTGGCCTTATGGAATGGCTCTCTCTCTCTCTCTCTCTCTCTCTCTCTCTCTCTCTCTCTCTCTCTCAAGATGGAATTTATGGTTTTATAGATTCAGACTCCAGAGGTCTCTCTCTCTCTCTCTCTCTCTCTCTCTCTAAGTCTCCTTGGATGGACCAATACGTCTTTGAGACATCCTAATCCTTGTAACTCCTTGTAACTCTCAAGATGGAATTCATGGCCTTATAAATTTAGGCTCCATTCTCTCTCTCTCTCTCTCTCTCTCTCTCTCTCTCTCTCTCAAAAAGAAATTCACGATTATAAATTTAAGCTGTGTGTGTGTGTCAGTGTAAAGGGAATTCAAAGCCTCGCAGTAAATTCAAGCTCAAAGACTCTCTCTCTCTCTCTCTCTCTCTCTCTCTCTCTCTCTCTCTCTCTTCTCTCTTTCGTCTAGTTCCCATGCTAGCTGTCCTGAAAATTATGAGGTTTCCAATAAAGCAATTAAGCCTTATCCCACAGTAAATTGTATTTTTCTTTCTTAAGTCATGTAGTTGACTTAAGCATTGCTCTCTCTCTCTCTCTCTCTCTCTCTCTCTCTCTCTCTCTCTCTCTCTCTCTCTCTCCTGCATACGCAGACGCACAATTTAATAAAGTAGGAATTTTTTTATTCCACTTACACGATTCTGGACTTACCCTGCCATCATCTTATATCATTTTATGCAAATTATGTTTTCTTTCTCTTGGCTGATCCTAAAATTTTTTTTTTTTTCTTTTCTTTTCTGCTGACATTTTGAGGACACTTATACTGCTTCTGCGCAATTCATCATCAAACGAGATAAAAGCCTTGCAAAAATAATACCTTTTTCAATTAACATTTTATCATTAGCTAAAGTACAGATGCCATACTACAAAATATTGGTTGTATGGATGTCAAGGTCCTCTTATAGGAGAAAAACAGATGTCTTATTCTTTAAGCAGCACTTTTCGTTCTTACTGCGGTTAATTTTTTTTCTGTCAATTTTTATTCTCGTATCGTGATATTATTTTGATTTTGCTTACCTTGGAATCATTATTTCTTCTCAGTTTTTTCTTTTTGTCTTCCATTCTCTTTTAAATATGAAAGCCATCTATACAGTAATTTTCAAATGTTATGTTTTGTATGTATTGTCGTTCCTCACATCCGAATGTTTTTTTCTTTCTGTCTTGATTTCATTTCAATATTCTTTTATTCCCTCAATTTTACTAAATTTTTTGTGATCTGTTCATTCATCCGCTTATTTCCTTCCTTTTCTACTTTTCCATTCTTTCTTTTCGTGTACCTTTTACCTATATTTTTTTTTTTTTGTTTCTTTCTTACCTCATAACATTTTCCCTATATTTTCCTTCCTACTCGTTTCTTCATTTTCTTTACTATTATTCATTTCAATTTCCCCCTGTCAGTCTCACACTTTCCTGTTCTGCTTCGTTTTCCTTCTCACTATCTACCTCTTTTTCACTTTTCTCGCTCTCGACTTTCTTTTTCATTTTCTTTCGCTTTTCTCTCACTCTCCTCCTTCCTTTACCGTTTTCTTTTAAACTCTACATCCTTATAAATCCATCTCTCTCTCTCTCTCTCTCTCTCTCTCTCTCTCTCTCCTCCTCCTCCTCTTCCTCCTCCAAGACTCCCCAACCCCCTTCCCTCCCTATTCCCCTCTTTCGCTCTCTCCTCCTCCTGCCTCCTCCAAAAAATCCTTCCTCCTCCTCCTCTTCCTCCTCCAAGACTCCCCAACCCCCTTCCCTCCCTATTCCCCTCTTTCCCCTCACGTCCTCTTGGGAGGGTAGATTCCATCTGTCATAATCAGCTGATTGTGTGTATCAGGGATATATGCAAATGTTCTAATATTGTAATAACCTAATTTGGGTCGGGCCGTTTCGAGGGCCAGCTGTGGCCATATCTCTCGAGTGGTCCATCTGGACAGGCAATTAGGTCGCCCTCCAGCCTCTCTCCTTACTCAGGGATTACCCCTCTGAGGATTAGCTCGGACTGCGACATGTTTATCATTGACTGTCAAGGTTTACCGCAGGATTCGAGGATGACGTGTTTTAGTAGGACGCGAATTCGTAGGGTAGGGCGTCGTAGGATTGGTATTTTGCTTTTGGAGTCGATAGTTACGTCATATGTCTCACAGTCATGCTTCTCACGGACATATCCTGTTGTGCCATAGTAATGTTTCTCGTGGTGTCTCCTTTTGTGTGTTGTAGTTATAATTGTATCTGACATGTATTTGTTTATTGTCTCGTAATCAAGCGATTCTCATACTTTCAAAGTATTAGCTCTCATAGTTAGAGGTTATGATTACGTCTCTCAATTATGTTAATGTCTCTTCATAGAGTCTAATTTTAAGTTTCTGATGTCTTTCTCTATGTCTCTCATAATACCTGTCTTTGGTCAGTGTAGTACTCTACATATTATTGTGGTCTTCATTTCTGTAGCTTGCGATCTCCCATTTTTAGCTTCATTTTTAGTTAAAAAAAAAAAAAAAAAAAAAAAAAACTATTGATGTGGCTATTTGTCTTTCCGTTAGCAACTTTTTCTGTCCGGCCTCAGATCTTATAAACTGCTGAGGCTAGAGGGTTGCAAATTGGTATGTTGATCACCCACCCTCCAATCATCAAACCTACCAAGTTGCAGCCCGCTAGCCTCAGTAGTTTTTATTTTATATAAAGTTAATATTAGCCACGAGCGTGCGTCTGGCAAAAACACAGGCCATCACCGGACCGTGACTGAAAGATTATGGGCCACGGCTGAGAGTTTCATTCAGCATTATACACTGTACAGAAAACCTGATTGCGCCGAAGAAGCTTAGGCGCATTTTTTTCATGTATCTTGTAATGAAGTCTCATAGCTACAGCATTCCCACAGATATTCGCCTCATCTGATTAAGTCTTTAACCCTGGTTCTCATTTTCTTACTTTATCTTTCAACAGTTAGATATTATGTCTTATTCCTATGCCTCAGAGTATTACCTATATCACTCGGTTATGTCTCACAGTCATGATTTGTCTGAAGCTCTATGTCAAGGGTGATAGTCATTGCAATACGTTCAAGTATGTCTTATAAGTCATCGAAGCTATACGTCTTTCGAGACGATATTTTGTTCTGCTATGTCGTTCAAAATTGGATTCATGCATCTCTCAGCTATGGCTCTAAATACCACAAGTACTCAATCTGGTAAATTTTGTCTCTAAACACCTTACAGTCTTTGTTATGTCTATGTAATTATGGTCCGTTAATTATATGATATGTGGAACGTGTGACAGTATCTATTTCTCATATTCATAGATGTGTAGAGTATCATAATCAGGTTACAAAATTATAGTAATAACTGAAATACTATGGAGTTAAAAGTATCTCATAGTAATGTATTCTGCTTAAGTTAATACTCTAATAACTCCTTACATTCGCAGTGATATCTACCGCAATTATGTCTTATTTTCATAGCTGTTTCTGACAGCCAAGTCTACAGAAAACGTCTAATTAAATTATTTTCGTTAGAATACGTATGGAGTATAAGATAACAAGGCGTAATCCGACCTACAGCCAACGAAAATTAAAATAAATATGCTATATTTTATTAAAAAATAATTTATCTGTACTGTTTAAAATGGACATTATTTATTTTTTTACATTTCCAATCTAATAAATAAATCCTTTGTTTAGGCTTCGCTTCCCCCACAACAACAACAGCAACAACAAACCAGTTTGTAGGGTTACTCCCCGAGTAAGCGAACAATTTTTCGCCAAAATACAAAATATTATTAAAATGCTCATCGAGATGGCACCATCTGCAAATAATGACGTAATCTCAAGGTCGGTTAAAAGCAAATTATGCGAATACATTGTATGAAAATATATTTCTCGTAGCATTTTCCGTAAACTTCAAGATCCGGACCGACCCTGCGGGGAGTTTTGACTAATTGCCTAATGACCCAATTGTGGTCGTTCCTTAACGACCCAGTCATGTTAACGAGCTGGCTCATTCCCCTTAAAAATGAAACGTAGTGATTTATGACGGCCTAAGTATGCGACAGAGGTTAACTGCCTCTCAGCAGCCTGGCATACTGGAGGCATACTTGAAATGGAAGAGAGAGAGAGAGAGAGAGAGAGAGAGAGAGAGAGAGAGAATTTTCGAGCTCGAATTTACAGAGAGAGACCTCTGGAGCCTGAATTTATAAAACCATAAATTCCATCTTGAGAGAGAGACAGACAAACAGACAGACAGACAGACAGAGAATCATTCCATACTGGAGGCATATTTGAAATGGAAGAGAGAGAGAGAGAGAGAGAGAGCTGTAGATTACGGACAAAGTTGCTTTACTTCTGTAGATAAATAAATTACATTGTCGAAGAGAGAGAAAGAGAGATGGCAGCCTTTGGTTATATAATATCAAATGGGATTTAGAGAAGACCTTTGTATGAATACCGCTTTCTTTATTAACAAAAAATGGAGACGGGATAGGTAAAATTGAAGAGAAAGAGGAGGAGAGAGAAGGAGGAGAGAGAGAAGAGAGAGAAGAGAGAAGGAGAAGAGAGGGTAATTAAGTTTAAAAACAGAAACTTTAGCCAATTTTAGAAAAAAGAAATATTTTAAAAATTGGATACCTGAAATTAGGCAGTAAACAAGAACAAGGAATAAGAAAGAAATTTGAAGAAACAAGGAAGAAGAGAGAGAGAGAGAGAGAGAGAGAGAGAGAGAGAGAGAGGCGTTAATTAAGGTTTACTGAAACTAAGCAAGTTCATATGAAAAAATATGCCTGAAATATTCAGTAAAACAAGAACAAGAATAAGAGAATTTGAAGAAAGAGAGAGAGAGAGAGAGAGAGAGAGAGAGAGAGAAGAGAGAGGGCGATGACTGCTTTCAGCCTAAAGGTAACCCAGTAATCGCCATTCCACATCGTATGGCACCTAAATGTATGCAAATTCAGTCATAAAGATGCCATTTGTTTCTGTAATTCCACAGATGCGCCGGAAAACTAGTCCCCACTTCATCATCAGTGCCAAGGGACGACAAACCATTAACAAAGCTCAAGGAAGAATCCCTGAACAACTGTTTAACACTGACTTAATTACTATTAATGAGTGTTAATTACCACCTTCACAAGACGAATGAGACGAGTTCGGTCTTGACCGCTGTGACGTCACGGAGTCGCTCCTCCGACTGACGTGGTTGTCTGCTGGACTGAATGTAAGACTAATCATCTTCGCTCTCTCTTTGTTTGATGTTTTCCGTAGGCGTTGTCAGGCATAGTACGTGCATTCAGCGAAACTTTCCAATCATGCTGATCATTTTCATCCCATTTTAGTTCCCTGTAAAAGAAAACTATCGAGACGGCTTTGTCTGTCCGTCCGCACTTTTTCTGCCCGACCTCAGATCTTAAAAACTACTGAGGCTAGAGGGCTGCAAAATGGTATGTTGATCATCTTCCCTCCAACCATCAAACAAACTAAATTGCAGCCCTTTAACGTCAGCAGTTTTTTTTTTATTTAAGGTTAAAGTTAGCCATAATCGTGCGTCTGACAACGCTATGGCCCAGGTTACCACTGGGCCATGGTTAAAGTTATGTAGGTCCACGGCTCATACAGCATTATACGCTATATAGAAAATTCGATTGCGCGGAAGAAACTTCAACACATTTATTACTTTTTTTATCTTCCTCAACTCTTAAATATCCTGCAAAATAAAATTTAATTACAATAGATCCAAATCCATAGGTAATTGAAATTATTGTCTTAGTATATTGAGTGTTTTGAATAATTATATGATTCATAGCAGGTGTGTTAAGTGTACAAATCCAATGACTCTGAGGATTGTCTCACCACTGGGTTATTTGCCGAAATTGTCGGTGTCTGTTGTCTTGCTTTTCTCGAGTCAACCTTGTTTCAAAGGAAACGAATAATAGTATGAACATAATCATTAATATAGTAGAAATTATTTCAATCAAATTTTCCATGTCATATTGCTTATGAAGAAACACATTTATCACATTACCATGAGTCATATACACTTGTTGGCCGAGTCGGTCAAGACGTCACTGAAGTCCTGATTTCCCCTCTGTGCGCTGGTTCGAATCCACGAGAGGGCGAAATTATTATCAACTAAAAAAAATTCCCCTTCGGTTAACATACAAGAAAACATATTAATTCCAAGGTAGAGCGAATTCGATATTAAAGGACATTTGTCGCTTAATGCATTAAGTATGTATACTCGACTGTACTGTACATGGCCCAACTTCCCCTCCCCCCCCCCCCTTCTACTCCTCCATCACCACAAAAAAAAAAAAAAACTTTTAAAAATCGGACAAGAAGAAGGAAAAGTTGAACTTAATTTTGAAAGTGATGGTAGAGGGAAAGTATAAGTCAGGGAAAATGGAAGCAAGTGGAGACTTCCGAATCCCATTTAATCATTAATTAATTTTATTCATTCCTTTAATTTTTGCGCATTCATTGATATTATCATCATATTTATTCCTAAATAAATACTGATTTTAGCAACAAAAATTCCTTCATTCTTTCAGCTGGTATCCCTTTTTTAAATCACTCTTTATTCATTTTTCTCGCTCATTTATCAATATATTCATTATTTTTTTCCAATCTCTTTATGTGTTCATTAACTCATCAAGTTTCCATTAATTCCCCCAAACATGCATTCACTCCATTCATCCCATCTGAGTCAGTCATTCATTTTATTCGCTCCCATAGCCATTATTAATTATTCATCCGACGCAAAAGCGACTGCATCTGTCACCTAATATGACTTCTCTCTTCCACTCCAGCCCCGTCAATCCGTCAATCGCTCCATACAGCAAATTGAGGGAAATGGCGCCATTCGGCACAGCCTCGTCATTGTAATCATTATTTGCATTACAAGTCCTGCGAGCGAGTTGACCATGTGTGACCCTCTCTCTCTCCCTCCCCTGTCCCGTATTCTAAGCGGCCGTCCCGTGACTCTCACTCTCTCTCTCTCTCTCTATTTCTCTCTCTCTCCCTCAAATAACGCATTCCGCAGATGTCGAGATGGCGCGACCACATGGCTCACGTCTCGATCGCCTCTCGTTGGCTTCCGCTTCCCGTGCATGAGTCTAATGCGTTATCCGTTGATTATGGCGTTTAGCCTTATATTTTTAGTTTTTAAGTGCGGTTCTATGGCAAATTTTGTGTATGTGAGTGTGTCTGTCTTTGGTTGATATATTTGTTTGTTTCTACAACTTCCTCACGTCTTCGTTATCCCATGAATTCTTGGTGTATAACCACAGGCCTATCAGTGATCTACGGCTCTTAAGAAGTTTCCGCCAGGCAATTCTCCAGTCATCTTTAGTCATCATTTCAGATCAGAAATAAATTATTGACTTACAAGAATGCATCTTTTCTTAAAACAATATCCATATCTAGACACGCCATTAATCCCATAGAACGAAACCATACGATGAAAGCAGTAGTCGGAGCCAAAACGAGGGGACACGAACGCTTTCATCCCATATGCCGTGGGAGGAGGACCGAGGGGAGAAGAAGAAGAACCCTTACAGGTTCCAAAGTCAACTTTACCAAGAGTCCCCAGGTAGCTCTCCAGGGCACTGAGGAGACGCCCTACTCACGCCCTTACGCCCCACTGAACATAGAGGACCATTTCCCTTGCAAGGCAAGTACAAAAAAGGGATAGTACATTTTGAGATTGCACGGTTGATTGCCCTCGCAGACTTCGCAGCAAGATATGGGAAACGCAACCGTTCGGTTTTCCTTTTAACGGCGGGGAGATAAACACTGCGAGAGAGAGAGAGAGAGAGAGAGAGGAGAGAGAGAGAGAGAATGGGCCATCCTGTTTGAATTATTTGATGATAATATTTTGACAGAACACTGATCGCCCATGTCTGTTAATATACTCTCTCTCTCTCTCTCTCTCTCTCTCTCTCTCTCTCTCTCTCATACATATTACTACACTTTTCTTGATTTCGACCCTCAACAAATGAATAAGCACTTGATTTAAAGTTCGCTGCCAAGTTCAACTGAAGTACAACTGTTTCAGAGACATGGTTTTGAGAGAATTCGCAGACTGAAAGACTCAAAAAGGAAATGAAGAGAGAGAGAGAGAGACAGAGAGAGAAGAGAGAGGCTAAGTTACCTGATATGATAAACAGGTCCCAGTGATATAGCCATATGGTTTTTCGCTTTTTAGTACTTGAAAATGACTATTCTGGCGACACAGGCCGAGTCTGGCCGAAGGAGGGTGTGTTTCTGAAGTGTTCCTCGAGGGAGATCTGAAGGAAACTATTCAGTCACACAATTAACATTAGTTGGCGTTTGATAAATATCAGTAACAAAATACTGTCTTTCATCTTTTAAGTAACAGCAAATTCATTACTAGGAAATAATGGGTCATTTTATCACGTAAATTCTCATTATATTTTTATCGCAGCATCGGTATTGGAAACAATGAGTCTAACCTACTTGTATTTATTCTATTACATTATATGGTGTCACAGAAATGGGTGGCATACTCAAAGATGCCAATAGACATACTCATTGACGGGTGTAATGACAGAGAGAGAGAGAGAGAAGTTTAAAACGTAGATATTATGTCCTATTTGATAGGATATACTGACAGAGAGAGAGACAGGTTTAAAACGTAGAAGTTATACCCTATTTGATAGGACATTTTCAACTCGATATCAACTCTACGAACATTTTCCTCTTAGCAAATGTTCATATATTCAAAAAGTTTACAAGGTGCCTGAAATATACTTAAAATAAACACAAACGGCAAGGTAATCTACCTGGCAGCCGTCTCAAGGAGTATTCTGTGAGATACTCTCGCAGTTACTCAAAGAAATTCCAAACCATTGTATTTGAGACTTGTTCATCTGCTTGGTAGTTCAAATCTCTCTGTGTCTATCAAGCGTAAAGTACCGTAAATTGATATGTTTTTAAAGGGATATACTGGAAATAATCATCATCGTCAATATCATAGTGATACTACTGATTACAATTATCATTATTACTAGTATCATCACCGTTGTTACTGCTATCGTCTTTCTCAACATGAGCACACATTCATTGTCATAGAGCCTAAGAAGTCATTAATTTGCCGAGCAAATCGTCGGACAGAAGAACGACCATAATTATGTGACAGAGAGAAAACAGAATGAGAACCATAATAAAGAATAATGATAATACATTTAGTCACTCTATATCCATCGGTTTAAGGGAAAGAAACTCCGTTTAGGCCTAATGGGTCTATTTGAGATCCTGCTACCGTTCCTCCCCCATAGCCTAAAACGACTGTATGAAAAGTCGCCATCCCATAATACATTTCGTCAGGAGACATTGTTGCGCGGTATTCTTATCGTTATATTTCGTAACTTCATCGTCCGCACCCAAACACCCAGCGGGTTCAGCTGTCCCCTTTTCGGTTAGCCCCCCAAGGGGTACGGGGCGCCCAGCTTCCCTCTCTCTCTCTCTTTCTCTTTTTTTTCGGGTTATATCAGCTGCGTCTTAGGAGTTCCCTCAGCTGCTGCCTTCTTCAATTTTCCCTAACTGTTGATGGCGACCGAAAGCTTATCCCGGACTTTTCCCAGTGATGCTGTTGGGTGCCTAGTACTACTCCCAACTGCTATTTTACCAAGCGTCTCGTGGCTCTCTCTCTCTCTCTCTCTCTCTCTCTCTCTCTCCTCTTCTTCTTTACTCATAGCCGCTCTAGTCTTTGAAAACTTGCTTAGCACGCTAAGTGACAGTTTAGAGTTTTTCATACAATGCCATAAACATTGATAATAATTATAAAGATCATAATAATCGAAAATTATATGAGTGAAGAGGTTTTTCTCTCTCAGATTATGTTTGTTAAATTCCGTGGTTAATTGGTCTCTTTTGAAATAGAAGTACCCCTTATTTCACAAATATGTTTCCGCTTACTCGGGGAGTAAGCCTACAAACTACTTTGTTGTTTTTTGTCGTTGTTGTTGTTCTTGCTATTGTGTTTCTTGTTGGGGTAGGTAGGAAAGCCCTATGGAAAATCCTAATAAGGTCTGAAAGCGGTGTTTCGTGTTGAGTTAAAGGTACATGAATTTTAGGATAGGATATCTATCATCTATCTATTAGAATGAAAATGTAAAAAATATATAATGTGATGTTAAACAGTACAGAACTTTATATTTTTAATGATATATTATAGCTTATTTATTTCAATTTTCGTTGGTGAAACAATGCTCTATTTGACCGTAGATTTTAACACGCGCCCCAAGTAAGCCGGAGGTCGGATCGCGCCTTGTTGTTTATTATATAAAGCTGAAAATCAACAGAAAAGAGAACAATATACCTGATGTAATAGACCAAATTCGCTTAAAATAAAGAAAAAAGTTATGTTTCTGTTGAGAACAGCTTTTTGATTATTTAACTCATAATTTAACCATCAAGGTGAATAACCTCTGGCTGAAGACTTTTACGGTTAACTGTTGTGGGTTGCAGCTGATCTTGAGGTAAGTATGTGAGAGATAAGGAGAAGAGAGAACAAACTCGGAAATTATATTACCACGAAAAACGAGGTAATTCTCAATGAGCTAGGAGAAACTCTCTCTCTCTCTCTCTCTCTCTCTCTCTCTCTCTCTCTCACCTAGATATTTTATATTAATTTGGACACCTATGTTGTATCTCGATAGGCTATGCTCTCTCTCTCTCTCTCTCTCTCTCTCTCTCTCTCTCTCTCTCTCTCTCAACATTCGTCCAGATTGCGTCGTTTTATGCATACCAACATCTGATTTAAAAAACCTGCGGTCTCTCTTTCTCCCAACATTCGTCCATATCCCACCACCCCGCCCCTTCTCTCTCTCTCTCTCTCTCTCTCTCTCTCTCTCTCTCTGTCTTTCCAAAATATTCTGTATCATTCTACGTCGTTCTATGCATACCTACTTCATATTCCAAAATCTTGCGCCCTCTCTCTCTCTCTCTCTCTCTCTCTCTCTCTCAATATTCTGCATCGTTTTGTGTCGTGTTATGCATACCTTCTTCTTATTCGAAAAACTTGCGCTCTCTCTCTCTCTCTCCTCTCTTCTCTCTAACTCTTCTCCTCTCTCTCTCTTTTCCAAAATATTCTGTATCATGTTTTACGCTCGTTCTATGCATACCTACTTCATATTCCAAAATCTTGCTCCCTCTCTCTCTCTCTCTCTCTTCCCCTTTCCCCCCAACATTCTTCGATACTCTTCTCTCTCTCTCTCTCTCTCTCTCTCTCTCTCTCTCTCTCACAGGACATTCATCATAACAACGAACGACGATATGTTCTGAGCCCCATTGCATAATTCCTGGGGTCCCAGCACGATCCGTTTTACCGTTGTGGCTCCCCAGGTGTCTTTTGGGGTACTGGTCCTCCTCAGGCATTGCTTCAAAAGGGACAGTTTCCCTCCAAGGGGAACAGCTGCTGTTACTGCTGCTGCTGCTGTTCTGTCGCCGCCTCGGCCTTCGTTTGCCCCTCTCGCTTCTTCCCTCTTCCTTCCCTCTATTCCTTCTTTATCTTTTTATTTTTTTTATTGTGCATTCCTCGTCGGGTCCTTTCTCCAGTTAGTTTTGGTTGTTCCCCGACGTTTTTCTCTTCATCTCCGTCTTTTCTTCTGTTTTTTTTTTTTTTTTTTTTTTTTTTTTTTTTGAGGGGGGACTGGGGGGATGTTTTCGGAGTGCTTATATAGTGATATATATATATATACTATATATATATATATATATATATATATATTATATATATATATGTGTGTGTGTGTATATATAGTTAGATATTTTTAATATATATTATTATATATATATATATAATTTATAATTATATATATATATATATATATTAATATATATATATATATATATATATATATATATATATATATATATATATATATATATAAGCACAGTTACAATACGATTCTCAGCAAGGGGATTGATTGCCATACCAACACGCTGACCCATATATACGATATATATATTATATATATATAATATATATTTTTATATATAATATATATATATATATATATATATATATATAAATATATATATATACGTAAATATCTAAATATATATTATATACATTATATATATAATAACATGTAATAAAATCCAATTCCAGGAACTATATGTTGTATTTTGAACTTAATAATTCCTATTCTAAATCTGAAGTAGTGGGCCATGGGTATTTGGTGATATCTAAAGTGGGCCATGACCTCAAAAAGTTTGAAGATCACTGATGTAATCAGTAACTATTCGATAGGTAGGCAGTCGACTATGGTGCATCGCAACCACTGTGGTGAAGTATGTGAATCTAGTTCACATTAGAAACATCTATATTGAATGTAAATCCATTTAGGATTTACATATGGTTTGCATTCATCATAGATTTTTTATAAATCTCCTGGATTCACGCACTTCACACTGGTGGCGATGCGCAATACTCGACTGCCTACCTATCGAATAGTTACTGATTAGATCAGTGGTCTTCAAACTTTTTGAGGTCATGGCCTACTTTAGATATCTCCAAATACCCATAGCCCACTACTTCAGATTTAGAATAGGAATTGTTAAGTTCAAAATACAACTTATAGCTCCTGGAACTAGAATTTTATTACATATTATGACCATAAATTCAAAATATAGATTTTCATAAATTCAATATACAAATATGTTCAGAATTTTTCATGACCATTGTCATGATCTAAAAATTAACTAGTGAACAATCACTGGGATAAAATAAGAAAAAGAAAATATATATTTGTTTCCATATTTTTACATATACTTTTTACTTATAATTATAGGTCCGGATAAATGATGATATACTTTTATTTTGATTTTCTTATATTGCTTTTTAACTTTAAATTCTACATTTTTTTTGTCCGTGGCCCACCTGATAATCAGACCATGGCCCACTGGTGGGCAATAGCAACGCCATCTTGAATTCAAGATGGCGTTGGCCATAGCCCACAGTCTGATGACCACTGGATTAGATCATCAAAGGCCCAAAGACGCTATGCCTTTTCCTCTAAGACGTGTAGCCCAAAAGGAAAGACATGTACCCACTTACTGAAGCTACCACCGGACGCCGCATGCCCAATGCCCATATGAGTCCTACAAGTTACGCCATAATGGAAATGAAGCGTGAAAAAGAGAATTGTTGGTCCTAACTCCTGAAGGAGCGACGGAAACGCTTCTTGGAAAAATGGAAATCATAATTTTGCTCGTGTTCGACTTGAGATTACTTTTAATTGTCGTCCTTCATTCTTAATTTTCTTCTCTTTCCTTTATCGTTTGTTGATAGATCAGATCATTGATATAGCATAGACGAACTATTTAATTATTTATTTTCAATTTTTTCGGAGTTTTTGTTTCATCATCGGTTATAAATGTCCTCCAGGTGTAAAATCAAATCTTTAGAAAACTTAGAGAGAGAGAGAGAGACGACTTACCTTTTTTTTTTTTTTTTTTTTTTCCTTCTTATTCATAATCTCAATTTTGTGAATTTATTCATTCTGTCTAATACTTATGTCCTGTGGAGAGAGAGAGAGAGAGAGAGAGTGAGTGAGCGACTTTTACCTTCTTATTCAGCCTCTCACTTTTGGGAATTTCATTCTGTTTAGTATATAATTCCTTTGGGTAGACAGGGAGAGAGAGAGAGAGTCCTACCTTCCCATTCAATCACCAAATCCTTAAAACGGTCCTGCGATCACTCAGTCCCTCATTCAGGACTAAATCCCATTTTGTGCGCCGGACAGCTTCGGTGCTCTGCAAAGGACCCTAATGGACGAGCTTGTCTAAGTAAGTGAAGTTTCCCCCAAAACCTTTATTCGGCTCCTGAATGGACGACATCGGTCTTTAAACGATTTAATGGCGCTTAAAATATCCTCGAAGTTGCGGCAGCGGGATCTGGAATTTAGAGCTTTTCCTGTTTTTCATTTCGCTGGTGGGACGCTTGACAGAGCAGACTTTCTTGCGTGTGGAAAGGACTTGGCTATCATGAGCTAAAAGTTGTTGACATACTTATAAAATTTTGATTTGTCATTCTGCAAAGTTGGGTGAGAGTGGCTGGAAAACAAATAAAAGAACCATTAGATGAGGTAACTAACTTATTCTATTGAGAAGGAAAATTAACAAACTTTGGAATTCTCTGTTCCCGTTTTCCTTATTTCCTTAATTAAACCTCCTTTCGTATAATAAGACGCAAGTCTGTTCCTGTCTCTTAGCAGGTCATTCCTTCCTTCACATTAATTATTAGGTTTGTTTCCTTTGTTTCTTTGTAGGCTGTGACGTTTAATGTCAATCAACTTCTGCAGCACTCTAGTCTATGCATACAAAAAAGTATAATGTTTTCTGATTAATTAAAAGATCACCGGAATGTGCAAGAAACAAATGGTATTGGTCTAAACATTATTTGCTTTTTTATGACGAAGAAAGCGAGATTAGCAAGAGTGACGTAATCAAGTTCGGTCTCTGCAAGAGAAATATAATAACACTAATAATAACAGACTTCCTTTCTTGAGTAATTACGAACCCGCCTCTTAATAACGGTGAAAAAGCTATTCAGCGACCACCTGATAAAAACTCGGTGAGGTTCCAACCCCTGGCCACCCGAAAACAAGCCATCTCGACGTCCCATCATGATCTCTGACGTCACGGTAGCCGCCGGAAGTGGCCTATGGTTGGTCTGGTAACCTTTGTGCCCCTGACTCCAATGAGCGGCCATTATGCTTTTCATGGCTGCCTTTTCTTGACGGAGCTGCCCCATGCATCGCAAGAAAGACTGGGGGCTTCCGAGGGCGTCCCAGGAGGGCTGGAATGGGTCTTTCAGCCGTCCTCCCCGAGGAAGTGCCTTTTTGGTGGGTGAAATAGAATGGAAGCAGAGTATAGGATTGATGGATCTTAAATAGGGTCATTGTTGAGCATCTTCTGGGAAAAGGAAAGGGTCCTCAGTGGCGTTTCTCGTCTGACAGGAGTCGCTGGTGACGCTGTTGGCGTCTGCAACCCAATTAAGATTTAAGTTTTCAAGAAGCAGAAACTTGGGTTTATTCAGTGACTCGGTTAATACATTTTTTTCTGATTGGAATGAAGATGATTAGTTTGCTAAAATATTCATTCTGCAGAGGCTAACATTGAGATACTAAGGATTTGCCAATGCTTGAGTTCATTTATCCTGAAATGGAACTTTTTACTGACTGAGCTCTTAATAGACTTATTTTTACCCAAGAATCTTTATCCAAATTGGAACAGAACTCTTTAGATGAACTCTTTAGACTCATTAGCCCCGTATACTTTAGATTAACTAAAGTATCGCTAGTTAACTAAAGTATCCTTAGCCTAGTTAGTTTACAAGTGGTTCATTTAATGAGTTCTGTTCTAATTGGGGCAGAGACTGGATTGAAAACATGTCTATTAAGAGCTCAGGATTAATGAATTAACGCACGGTGAAATCCTTAATGATCCAAAGTTTGTCTATTCAGGATAAATATTAATGGAAAATTAAGTTTTTTTCGAATATTCAATTCATAGGAACCCACAACTGGACAAAGAAATATGACTGTTTAAACACCTAAACTACATCACCTACTTAATGGTGATCAATATTACAAAAAAAAAGAGAGAACAGAACCTTATTTAAAGTCTTTGTCTGATCAGAAACAATATTTTTTATAAGAAAATTACGTATCTTTCAAAGTCTATAATCCCGTAGTGGGGTAGTGCCATCAGTGCACCTTATGGGCTGCACTGTAGGCATTACTAAAGGTTCTTTACAGCGTCCCTTCGGCTCCTATAAAAGATTCACATCAACCGTACATCTGATGTCTAGGCCTGTCCCTTACGACGCTTTTGATTGGCGGTTGATAAGCCAACCACAGGGCTGGAAACTCTCAGTCTCTCGAGAGAGTTCATATCGGCAACATCTGCTTTCTGACCGCTTTCAAACATTGTAACTTTCATTACACCTCAGTTTTACCTGCAGAAAAGGAGTGTTTCCTAATTTCATCACTAAACATGACAAGCCAATGATTTAAGGATTATAATGATGTAAGAATGATGTGCATCAGTAAAATTAATGCTAAAATATTGATAGTGAAATAAACATGAACTTCTTAATACAAAATATATTTTTTCATTCCTTTCATGAGATCGCAGTGCATTCATCATTTATTATCTTGTGTTTCATACAGTTTCGTAGCTTAAATGTCATGGAAGACAATGCTACCAATAAAAGTATAGGTAGGGCTATCAAATATGAAAATAACAAGCAAAAGATTAAGAATATTAATCTCTCTCTCTTATCTTCGTTCGTGTTTGCTCACGTGATCACTCGATGACGTCATCAGCATGCTCACGACCCCTCGATACAAGAAGTCTTACGGAGAAAAAAATATTAAGACTTCATGATCGTTACTATCATTATCACCATCACCCTTTCATATCCTATAGTGGAAATCTCTATATGAAAAAAATCGCTACTTAGATATTGATACATTTTGGAGGAAATGTATTCATCCCATTGATTTTTCTTTCCCTACAATCAGCCCCCCTATATCCCTCTCATTATTCCTCTATATTATATATTAGGATTTTCTTCATTCTTATATCATCATAATTCTTAAATCATTGGGAAACACTACTTTTCTGAGGTGTAATGAAAGTTACAATGTTTGAAAGAGGTCGGAAAGTAGATGTTGGTTATGTGAACTCTCGAGAGAGACTGAGAGTTTCCAGCCCTGTGACTGGCTTATCAACAGCCAATCAGGAGCGTCGTAAGGAACGGCGCTGGGCATGAGATGCACGGGTGAAGTGAATCTGTTATAGCTTCAACCCCTTTCATTCCTTTTACTGTACCCCGATGCATATTATCTTTCTTCCATCCTGCCATCCACCCTCTCCTAACAATCATTTCAACTACGAGGTATTCCTGCAGTTTCACCTCTCAAACCTATTTACTCTCAATTTCCATCCAACGCTGAATGACTTCATAGGTCCCATTGCTTGGCCTTTTGCTTAAACGCTATATTCTATTCTATTCCTTTAAGAACTTGATATGAATTGCTTGGTCAAGACAAAAGTTATTAGGATAAAGGAATCAGATTATTGATCATTTGATATTTTCTTTGAGATACAAAGATTTACGCAGTTCATCAAATTGCAACTTATTTCTACGTAATAACAGCTTGATATATCAATTCTTTACTGTATAGTTGAATTTTTCGGTCCTTTGAAATTATAAAAATCTGAGAGAGAGAGAGAGAGAGAGAGAGAGAGAGAATATCTGATGACTGGTTGTACCTCATGTAAGCCACCCTTTTTAGATTATGATATAGTGGTTACGTATTTTGATGACGCAGTGATTGTCCACCATCTGGCTCTCTCTCTCTCTCTCTCTCTCTCTCTCTCTCTCTCTCTCTCTCTCTCTAACCAAGTAACTACAACACAAATTACCTTCTAAAGACCAAGTGCTCAATTCACTTCTTAGGTTAACAGAGGCAAAATTTTAAGTCACAGTAATCAAAATCTGTTACTGATCCAGTCTCTTACGACTGCCATTTCTACTCGAACAAATTAAATTTGTGTTCGTAATTCTAATTATATTTTTCCTCCCATTTAAGAAGCGAAATATCCATCAAACATTTCCATTTTAATGTGACACATTTTTTAACTCTACAGATGTAAAGGCTTTAATAATTTCCTTCTTCTTTTCATATTACTGCTGTTGTTACTAATATTACTGATGACGTTCATGGTGAGAAAAATGTACACACGTTTGTACTCGAAACAAAAAACAAAACAAAGAAAGACTGATCAAATCAAACATAAGAGAAAGCGCCTCAGTGGCGTGGTCGGTATGGTCCTTGCCTGTCACCTCGGAAGCCGCGAGTTCGATTCTCGGGCATTCCATTGAGGAGTGAGAGATGTGTATTTCTTGTGATAGAAGTTCACTCTCGACGTGGTTCGGAAGTCATGTAAAGCCGTTGGTCCCGTTGCTGAATAACCACTGGTTCCATGCAGCGTAAAAACACCATACAAACAAACAAATATAAGAGAGCAAAACAAATAAGAAAAAGACGAATGATCAAGTCGATACAGATAATAATTAAAGCTGTAAATTTCAGTATATCTTAGTACTACAATTAAGGAGAATAATTCATTTCCGTAGGCTTTCAACTTCAAACTCCCTCCTCTTCCAGAAGATGGAAGGCGCTCACCATCTTTGGTTAGTAGGACCTGTCAAGTAACCTCTTCTTACATTTATTCTGCGGAAATCAGTATCCCTCTCCTTGCAAACTTTGGAATTCTTTTTATGCCTCTGTACATATTAAAAAAAAAAAATTTATATATATATATATATTATAATATAGTATATATAATTATATATACTATATATAATATATGTGTGTGTGTTGGATATTATATATATATAGATATATATATATAATATATATGTGTGTGTGTGTGTATAGATATATATATATTATATATATATATATATTATATATATGTGTGTGTGTGTGTGTGTGTGTGTGTGGTGGTGTGTGTGTGTGTTGGTTGGGGGGGTGGGGGGAGGGGGCGGGGCAACAGTACATGCACGATATGATGAATGATACAGTGTCTGTATGGGGTTTTGTGCACTGCTCATGAGCCCTTTTTGTACGTGCATAAAGCAGCTAATGACGTGGAAGTTATACTGCTTGTAGTATTCATCAAAATAAGAATTTAAAGTATGAATTTGTCGGTGACTTCAGCTGGTTTATCTCTGAAGCCATCCCCTGTAAGAGAAACATCTTAATGCTGAGTTTATACGATATGTTTACCCATTTATTGATTTTTCCGGTGCATAACAAGTACAGTCTACGTATAATAAACCACACCTACACTTATTTTCACCACTAGGCGCTAAATAAGTTACCTTGGCCTGGGTATGTAAAATCATTTATGTAACAGAACTAAATCCCATTTAAATCAAGGCTAGAAATGCGTATTATCGATTGGTATAGCCTCAGGGGTCATCCTGAATAACAGACGAGATGACCCACGTGATCATTTCAGCATCACTGACAGATGGAGGAACTGCCAGTGACAACTGACAAGGACTCGTGCAGACCCGGTTAAGAAAAAATTAAGTAATGTGTTTTTTCCCGTGGCCACTCGGAAACGGCGCGTTCGTTAATGCCAGACATCCTTTGGCACCACCATCTAATGATGACGCCTTATGGGGATAGCGGAAGTGGACTTACTGGCACGGAATTGGTGCAAATAACCCCAATCAGGACATTCAGTGCAGGTGCAGCTGTTAAGGTTCTTGAAGGACGCTTAGCTAATGGGAGGAGACTTGATATTCTGTGACTTATCATTAGCTTTCTTTTGGTTGTGTCGATTCGAGGCTCTGAGATGCGTGATGTTTATGTCGCTTTACTTTTAGGTCATTTTTCTTCCTAGATAATCTTGTTATATAAATGCGACTACATACACCATTACTGAACCGAGAGGTTTTCGAACTCGTAGATTTATATATTTTTTTTTTTTTTGATAGATTTGTTTGAATCGGACTTTATGAACCATTTTTGAACTGAGGGCGTTTCGAAATTAAAGTTACCGGCAAACTAAAATAAGCAGTAAATGAGATCAAAGAAAATCTACATAATAAAAATACAAATACGAAAGGGAAAGCTGTAAATTAATAAACCTAAAATTTTATTTTTAAACTAGTCCGTTATTGAACTGATATAACAAACGGGATCTTACCTCAATTTCGAAAATAAATCCTCGAAAAAAATAGAGAATTCACTGAATAAATTCAATTAGGATTTTTCCCGTTATTTATTATTTTCTCAAATAGTTAGAAAACCATAACGACGGAAAATAAACGTGCCTTAAGGTTTACGTGACAAACTTTTGTCTTGAAAGCAATGAACTCACAACTATCTTGACAGAATATATAAAAAATAAAATGGTTAGGAGGACATCTGCACTCTCTCTCTCTCTCTCTCTCTCTCTCTCTCTCTCTCTCTCTCTCTCAAGGAGAGACTACAAAATGCACGTGTTGTTATCTCGGGCAATTTCACCCAGTATGTTTTCTTTTCCTCCGAGATGGATGTGGTTACAACTTGATACCTTGAGTCAGCCTAAGTAGGCCAATTGTCTGTTTGTATTCCTCCGGTTTCCCACGCGAGAGGAGGACAAAGCGAAAGCGCACACATTGAGAAAAAGGGAAGTGTGAGAAGGAAACGAAAAAGAATATGGAAAAGGATGAAATGTAAATATTTTTAGGTAAGGAGATCACGTGCATTATAGAAAAATGAGCCTACGTAGAAAGTGAAGAGAACGTGCTTAGCGAGAACTGAGGGAAGATCAAATATATTAGGAGAAGAAGACGATGAAAAACAGCGAAGGAAAGACGAAAAAGGATTAGAATTCACGACGTGAATCATAAAGTCAAACAGATTTTTTTTTTTTTTTAAGGAAAGCAGTCGCATCATTTTTGAGAGTAAGAAAACAGGAAAGAAGACGAGACCGTTCCACGTGATACGAAAGAGGAAGCGAAGGTCGAGAACAAAGGGACAGACAGAGAAAGAAGCGAAGGAGAGAAGAAGAGGAAGGGGGAAATAGAAAGAAGCCCACATTGCCACCACGTCATGCATGAGACAAGCAGCTTGGTGCAGGTGGCCATCTAATACCCCTTCAGTAACAAGCACCGTACTAACTCCACCCGAAAGTCCCTAGTGAACCTCCTCCTCCTCCTCCTCCTCCTACTCCTTCTCCTCTTTCTCCTTCTCCTCCTGTTTTTCCTCCTCCTCCTGTTTTTCTCCTCCTGTTTTCCTCCTCCTCCTCCTCCTCCTCCTCCTCCTCCTCCTGTTTTCCTCCTCCTCCCCCTCCTCCTGTTTTTCCTCACTCCAACCTCCTCTCCTGTTTTTCCTCCTATCCTCCTCCTGATTTTCCTCCTCCTCCTCCTCCTCCTCCTCCTCCTCCTCCCGCTTTTTCTCCTCCTCCTCCTCCGTTTTTCCTCCTCCTCCTTCTCCCCCATCCATCCTCCTCCTCCTCCTCCTCCTCTCTGTCTCCCCCTCCCCTCGTCTTGTTTTTCATCCTCCTTACTGTAAGGTCCCTACCCGACAGAAGGCCGTAATCCTAGGGCGGCAAAGTCCCAAAAAGTGAAGACCTTACCCAACCAAAAGGCCCCTTACTAATTCCTAAAAGCCTTTCCTTGCATGTAACGTCTTTCACTTAATCTTCCCTTATCAGTGCTCTTCAAAACCCAAAAGCCCGAACCTAAGGGCAATTTCCCTTCCCCCCAACCCCCCCCACCCCCACCTTCCAAAAGCCCCTTCCTAAACCCAACGGCTTCCCAATCCCTAAAGGGTATTGCATTCCCCCAAAAATGATCTGCGATCCAAGCCACCTGTCTTTCCGCCACCCTGAGGCACTTTCCTAACACGAGGGCCCTTCCTTAACCAAAAGCGCCCCCCCCCCCCCCCACCCCCCCCCCCCACCAAAAAACCCCTCACAAACCCAAAGGCTCTTCACCAACCAGAAGGACCCTAACTGGCAACACCGAACCCAAAAACCCCTTCTTCAACCAAAGGTCAAAGTCTTACCATTACAATTGATCTTGCCTCGCACTGCACAGGCCCTTCGCTCACTTGTAAGGATTGGCCATTAAAGCCCTTCTTCGGCAAAAGGCTAAGGTCCTTCCCTCAGAAAGGGCCCCTGCCCTTAAAAGCAAGCCCTTTATGGGCCTTTGCTTTACCAGGAGGTCTTTGCGTGTACGAGCAAGAGCCCAAGACCTAGCTTCACCTAACAACAGTAAAAACAACTACCCTAAGCGCCCTTTCTCCGCCTGTCTTGCCACCCACCCTCTCTCTCTCTCTCTCTCTCTCTCTCTCTCTCTCTCTCTCTCTCTCTCCATTAAAAAAGAAACTCCTTGAGGTGACGGAATACGACCACAATGTCTTCATCTCGCTTTTTATCTCGGGTTTCAAGTGCCGAACCTAATAAATTGTAGGTTTATTTTACAAAAGAAGAGGGGAATTGGAGTGAGGAATGTTGCTGAGGAACCACGGCTTTTGTGGGCGCCATTATATTTGAAAGAATAAATGCAGGTTTTATCAAGAATGTCCCCTTTTTTTCGTCTTTCAGTTCTATATCTCTTTTATCGCGTTTACCTTTCATTTATGTTTCCAACGTTTGGAAATTTCTTTTCAATGCTCTTCAGAAAGAAGGGTATTGGGTATTCTTGTCGTCTTAATTCTTCTTAAGGGAACAATCATAGAAAGGTTCACTTCCTGTCTTGGCAGAAGAGATGATGATGATGATGCTGATAAAGGTGACGGAAATAATATAAATATTAAAAAGAGGATAAAAGCAGAGTAAGCTAAGAAATTGAAAGAAGTAAAACATACTAACAACAGCCTGAAAGCAAAGCAAAAAGAGAAAGAGGAAGAGAGAGACGAATTTAAAAAATAAAACGAAGAAGAGAAAGAATGACAAGAAATAGGCACTTTGAGATTGGCCTATTAAAAATGAATATTCCAAATTCCAATCACAGACTGACAGTCTTGAGAAATTTAGGCATCAGTGATTAGTGGGTCTCCAGGTGTACGATTCAATCGGCCACAACGGTAAACAGCAGCCTGAATATAGAGAAAAAAAGAGAGGTAAGGAGGTCTTCCTTTTGTAAAAGCAAAGGTTATAAGAAATAAGGTAATTATTATTCAGTAAGTCTTAGAACTTAGGATGTAGAAAAGCCCTTATCCTGGTTAGAAAGAGCTCAAAAAAAGGAATGTGTAACTGATTCTCAGATGTAAAAGTAGTCCATTTTACAAAACAGATCGATGGAGAAACATCCTCTTCTGCAAGTTCAGAAGGGAAAGAGTTCCGAAAAGACAACTGACAGAGACATGTCCGAAGAGACGAGGGAACCGCTCTGCAGTGAGACAAAACTCCCTCCAAGTTCCAGAACTTTGGAGGCAACAGAATCTCTGATGCAGAAGAACGACCGAGTGTAACCGACAGACATAAAGTGACGTGGAAGTTACTCTTGGACCAGGTGGATCAAGAATGAGTTAACCGCTCACACACACACACACACACACACACACACACACTCAAAGAGAGAGAGAGAGAGAGAGAGAATCACTTAAAGACGGGTTCAGTTCAACGCCATGAATGGCAAAGGGAAAAAGGACAAGGCGACCCAAAAAGGGGGATGTCCTGCAGCACCTGCGAAGATTCCTTTTTCATTTCTTCTTCTTCTTCTTCTTCTTCTCTCCCCCTTTGACCCTAGTCAACAGAGATCATTCGCTGATGGACGTTAACTAAGCTTTCAGACTGCTTGAATTTTGTAGTGATATTGTCATTTCAACAATTCATGGTCTTTTGAAAGAGTTTCAGCCTCATGTATCCGTCTTGGATAATTTATTATTATTATTATTATTATTATTATTATTATTATTATTATTATTATTATTATTATTATTATTATTATCAGTTTTCAATTTCCAGTACAATATCTTCCATTATGAGTCTCCTCAATGCTATGAAACGTCAACATGTCATGCAATGCATTGCATGCTCGGGAGCTTTCGTTTCGTTCAAGCTCTGATTGCCATTGCTTCAAGTCACCTTCGCGACCTGCTTATTGGTTTCTGCCGCCTTTTCTTCATTAAGTCTCGCTGACGCACTCGGAAATGACGAGGAGCCGCGCTTTCATAACATGACTGTGAGAGGAAATCAAGCAGCTTGTATTTTTTTTTTATTTTATCATTTTTTCCTTCTTCTTTTTGCTCATTTTTTATGTCTATTTTTCCTCTCACGCTTGCTTAGATGGAGGTATTTAGTTGCCCCTTCCATCGGCTTTTCCATGGGAAAATGTAAGTTTAAAACAGTTGAAACAAAAATCTTTACGAAAAGGTCGACAGCTTAAGCAAATTCATGTCTTGATGGAGACGAAAACAAAACGAGGAAAAGAAGAGACCTTAACACCAGAGGAAACAACATACACACTGCTAGAAGGAATGGTGTTTGTAAGAGCTCAGGAAAATGTAAGTTGGAGGGTGAATTCCAAAGCCGAAAATGGTTTGGTAGGTGAGGAAAAATATCTGTTCATGCGCGTCTGGCACTCATGAAAAAAGAAAAACAGTTATATTATAATTTCGTATTTTATTACTGATTCTATTTCCTTGAATCCTATAACCGGCCCTGTTGTGAGAGGCATATCCAATGCTTTTGTCTTTTTATGATCTAACTCGGGGTCTTCTAGTTGGGTTGAGTTTTCCATCACGTCGGCCTTTAAATGACTAAAAATCTTGAATCCTCAAGCAATTTATTCATTGCTGGTACGTTGATATAGACGTTACCCAGTGCAGTGTCTATAGCAATATTCATGCGCCAAAGAAGATTTGGAAATCCTATATTACTTTTTATTTTTTATCATTTTTATTTTTTTACTTTTATTTTTATTTATTTATTTATTTTTTTTTTTTTGTTACATCAATAAGTAAATCCACTGCAGTGAAATTGCCATTCTACAAACTGACGATTTTATCATTTCACGACTGTGGTTTTTAATGTTGATGTTTCGATTCATCTGTTTCTTAACTGTATAGCTTTTACCTGCGATCGAAGCCGCTCTCACAAGAGCACGTTTTCGGACACTTGCCATGCGGCTCCCGAACCTCCCACCGAGTAGTGATCCGTCACACCCCCCCCCCACCCACCCCCCCACCCCGCCGCTTTTTTTTTTTTTTTTTTTTTTTTTTTTTTTTTTTTTTTTGTTTTTTTTTTTTTTTTTTTTTTTTTTTTTTTTTTTTTTTGGTTCCACGTGTATCACATTAACGCCAACGAGTGAGATTTCAGTTTTCCGCAAATATTGACTCCTCCGTGCAAAGTTTGTCGTCTGGATGCTAAAAGATACCAATAACGCGCTCATGTGAGCCATCTTGACGAAACTGGAAATTTCACCCTAAACGGACAAGGGAACGTCCCTGAAGTATCTTTTTGCTCTGCGTCTCAAACTCGTCTTCAGATCGTAAATGCAGTTGTCAATCCTTCAGAGGTCATGGGGTATATCACATGTACGATCCTGACCCAAGTTCATATACGAATTTTTAACAAATGTTGTCATTTCTGTTTTTCTATTGTGATTTGTCAAAACAAGACGTAAAAGGACCTCTTTCAGCTTATTCAAAGATGGCCTCTTTCGGCGATCAGTCAAAATAAAAATAGAATTTTTTTTTTAAGTTCCCCCTGACCAGAGGAACAAACGAATTGCTAAAAGTGAAACAACACTAAAAGTAGATAACGACAATATGCCACTGTGGAATAAAGCAGATATCTGTTATTGACTTTAGGAATGAGCATAATTTTTATACCACTTAATGCACATGTACCGTTCCCAGAGTTTTTTTTTAATGGGGGTGGGGTCTTTTTTCCGAAAACTGTACCATTTCTTCTATAAATGTCTTTACATGTATAGGTATATACAAGACGAAATACCTGAAAATATGGTCGTTCGACACATCATCCCTGATGTGATAGCTGTAGGTGTATCTCATCCTCTGACAGATTTAGGAACTTGTAGAGTTATTGTCAGGTACAATTTTAATTCCCAGTTCCTCAGCTAATTTTCGTACCTTCTATTGGCTAACATCCATAGATAACTAATCAGCATTTAGTTTATTATTATTGTTATTATTATTATTTCACTAGATGAAACCCATTCACATAGAACAAGCACACCAAAAGGACCATTGCCTCGAAATTCAAGCTTCCAAAGAATGTTGGTTTCAACCTCTCACCACAGACCCCACACTGCAGCAGTAACTTATCATGATACGGAGCCAGTGATTTTTCGTTGGACTGGGGGACGCGCGAACTCGCGACATCTGAGCGGCATGCCACGACGCTAGCAACCGTACCAGCGGACCAGTGTACAAAGTACTAAAAATGTACATTTGTAGTCAAATTGACTTGTAAAATGATATCTACTACTCGTTCATATTTACGGGTGTTCATTATCAAAATAATTGTATTGAAAATGCAATTTGCACAAAGCATACTCACAATGAAAAATTGAGCCGAGGTATATAAGCAAAAATTTGGCAGACACCCTCCTATTTCATCAGTACCTGTAGCCTGGTGTAGGAAGACCTTACAGCTTTAAAACTATCCAAAAGTGGCACTGTCCTGTGTTCAGATAATTACTCTGGACATTTGGAATCATTTTTCTTGCCTTTTTATTGAGGGGTTGGGTTTATTGTTGTTGAAGAAATTAAATCAATTATTCTGAACGAGAGAGAGAAAGAGAGAGAGAGAGAGAGAGAGAGAGAGAGAGAGAGAGAGAGAGAGAGAGAAGGGGTGGGGGACGTGGGGGTCAGTCTCCATCCTTTTTTTCATGGTTTTTGTCAAGTTAAGTTGACTGTAGCAATTATGACAAAATATTCTTAAAACAGGATCCATAGAATTTATATATTCCGAGTTTCATTTAGGTTTGTAAAATAACTTGAAAAAAAATATTTCGAAAACGTATTTCGTAATTCTTTAAGAAAATCTGTTGAATCCGTTAGTATTTTTTTTTTTTTTTATGTTTCGCACATGTATGTTACCAGTCTTCAGGTAATGAGTAATTACCGTAACCCCGAAGAAATGCCGAAAGAGTATTTCACGCCAGAATCTGTACAAACCACGGCTACATAAAACTGCATACGGATGTCCACTTGCGCATGCGCGGGGCGCAAACGTGTTAGCTCGACGACCATGACGAAACCGATTCACGGGACAAATTTATTGACGCAAAAACATTTCTCAAAATGAATTTCCCTTTGATGGCAGGCAACCTTCTTCGGCCCCTTCCTTCCTTCCTTCCTTCCTTCGGGCCAAAGAGAGAAGAGGAGAGAAGAAGGAAGGGTCTGGATCAACGAGAGTGGCCAGCCATCTGCCAAAAAGGAGGAGGCCCACAGTGTACCCCAAGTCCTATGCCACCCCCCCCCCCCCCCCCCGACACCCGGGCTCCTCGAAACTTCCGGGGCGAGATTGCGACACCGATATTATCCATTCTTACTTCATTAGACCTCAATGGGGTTATGGCGAGGGCGGTGGTGGAATGGGGTGGAGGTGGGACGTGGGGTTGCCAAGGACCCTTATCCCCCCTTGTAACCAAACAATCGTAAACCACCTTTGAGTTCGCCCTCCAACAAAACGCAGGCCGGATATGCCTACGAGGAGGTTCTCTTCGGGGATCACTTCTAGGTCGTCGTATGGTAGTAGGTCTATCGATGCGGTCATATGGTTGCTGAATTTGCCGTGTGTTCCCACAAGTTAGGGGTTTGATGTATGGTTGCTTTCGTGGGATTTATTATTTTCGTCTTGACTTTTAGTGGTAACTACTTGAAATATACAAAAATACTGAAGGAAATACAATCTATGCTCATATTTATCTATTTAAAAAGAGAGATAGAAAGAGAGAAACGTAGTTAATAGATATAGATATAGTAGCAAATATCTTTACCACAAAAATCGCTTTTATCACCACTAATAGTTTCGTGAACATCACTGCATGCCATTCTTCGGGACCAAGAAACATATGCAAAAAAGCGAGAAAAAAATTCTAAATCTTCAGGTGTACGTCCTTAAACAAAGCCTCCTTCTCCTCCCTTCGATCAGCTGAACATCCTTGGCGATTCCTTTTCACGGAGCTGACCCTCCTGAGGAACTCGCCCAACAAACCTATCCCTAACCTTTTGGGGCGACCACCTAAAGAATGCAGGATCTGTTATGAGCCAACGACCCAAAACCGGGCATGCAGGGGGGGCCAGTTGGCCCTTTTTATGTGCGAGAGCCCTGGAAGGTCAACACGCCCCGAAAAAATATTAATAATGCAGTTGCTATGCAGCCGAGGGTCTTTTGGTGACTACCCACCGATAGGCCTCATGTTACTCACTGGCCTCTCCTGTCTTGAAGGATTACCAAGAAGGAGAACGCAAGAAAAATAATATTTTATGTAAAAAAAGGGGGGGGCGCCAAATGACGAGGACGAAAATCCGCCTTTATTTTTCTCTCTCCCTTGATTGATAGATATTTTGGGCCATGAAAACTTTTAGTAATCACGTGACTTCCCCACAATTCGTTTCTTTTGCAAATTCAGCAAATCTAAGATACGCCTAGAAGGAAATGACCTCAGCTTTCCATGTGATACTTTTTTTTAAACTAGCGAATACGACTGTTCAAAATTTTGGATTAAGAGAGACTCATTGGGGGTGGTGCTTAATAAAATGAGGTTGGAAGATATCAAAGACGATTAATGGATGGAAAGACACTCGATATTAGGTGGATTCAGCTATTGAGGCGCTAAGCCCCCTTTCTTCTCCTGCCGGGTTTCTTCGCCTTTTCTTTGGAGACCACCACCGGTCTAATATCTCCTCCTGGTCCTTCCTTCCTTCCCACTGTATCCAGGGAGGTTCTCCTGCTCCAGTGGAGGCCAGAAGCAGCTGCATTCGAAGTCTCCAATGGCGTGAGAAAATCGCCCTTTCTTCTTCACTCTTGTCTTTTCTCTACCCTCCCTTTTTTTCTTCTCCTTCTTCTTCTTCTTCTCCTTCTTCTTCCTCTCATTCCAGCCGCCGTTCTTGTTGCTTATTATTATTGCCTTTCCTCTCCTTCCAGCTACCGTTCAAGTTTGGATCTCATGTCCTTTCTGGATCATTGAGTAGCCGGGGTAGGGGGCTGCGAAGGGGCGCTTGCTTTTCACGGGGCTATTGACGACTGGAGTTCGGGTCTCAAAAACGCTATTCTACAACCACCTAACCAGCCCCAGACTTCATAGCTACCGTCCGCAGATCCAGCCAGCACTTACCAACTGTTGACCTATGAGAAGCATTTATGAGACATAGGCCTTGTTTTATTTTTTTTTATTTCAAAATCTATTTCGAAAGAGGCTGCATATGTTACTGCTCTTCCCCTCTTAAATTTCATTAATATCACCCGCCATGTTAGGCTCTAGTTTACGTAAACATCCGTTGCCCCTGCTTTAATGAAACGTCCATTTTCTTGCCTTGCCATTCGGTAATCCAATGTTCAGTTTCTGGGAATTGTTTGTCACGGGTTTTCATAAAACAAAGAATAGAAAGTTCTCTCGGAATCAAAGAATTTTTCAGATATAAAATTCTAAATCTTTAAATCATCGAGGCTACAAATCCAGATTTAAGTATTATTGGAGATGGTCTGTTGTTCCAAAAAGGTGAATCTGACATGAATTCTCCCCTGAATTCCGACGCCAGTAAGAACTAACAAATCAATCAATCAATCCCCTGAATTCGGACAAAAAACGTACCGTTACTTTGGCACAACATTACAAAGATCCCCACGAACAGCAGAAAAATCTTGCCGAGGGAGCTAGAGGAAAGTGAAAACTTTATACTAGCATAGATTTAACGAGATAGAATAGAAGCACTTTACGTATAAAGCAGAAGAGAAACTTTTCGTATACAAATCAGATAACAGGAGGGAAATTTAATACTCCATATAACTTGTAATGGACATGTTTGTGTTCTTTTTACTTTCCTGCTGACTTGCATTGCTGTCCGTAGCTGGAGATAGCAATACTGCTCAAACAATCTCCTTGTTTCCTTGCCAGTAATAAGACATTCATTCTCAGATACAGACCGAAGCGGCCGTCGATTCGCCAATCAAGAATCCACAAAACTGAAGTCCACAGAAAGTGATTGTCAATTGAACATGGCAACTGGAACAACCATAACCAACTGCGTAGATAAAGACGCCTCACAATTAAGTCTGTTTTCTGGTAGCATCAGAGCATATTTTTTATTTGTTGTTGAAAAAAAGGAAGTTACCAGTCATAGATAACAATGTGGGCGCTTGAGACCTAACACTAACCGCTAAGCTATATACTATGCAATAGTTTATTGAATTGCTGCACAGAAGGAAAGAATCCTTTGCTTTTATGGTTACATGCTTTGCATGAATATATATGTTACGCAAAATGTGGATAATTGCCAAATGTGTACATTTCGCAATTAATTTTGCCTATTGTGAACAATTTGCAGCGCTTGGTGCCTGCAAATTGTACACAATAGGCAAAATTAATTGCAAAATGTACACATTTGGCAATTATCCACATTTTGCGTAACATATATATATATATATATATATATATATATATATATATATATGTACATATATACATATATATGTATAAAATTATTTATACTCCTTTCTCCTTTTCATAGATATTCTTTAATTTTTCAAATATGAGATAACATCTAATACCGTGGAATCTTTCTGATGACGTGCATGCCATTTTGGCTTGCTCACTATAAGAGTGCAAATATGATAATGATAATAATACTGGTATTTATAAAGAATTAAACGACGAAAGATCGTAATAGTGAGTAGAGTTGGTTAGTATTCTAATAATTTTTCATCAATCTTAAAGATCAAATAAAATATCTTTTCCGTTAGAGCCAACTTTACATCACGTAATACGGGAAAACTTCTAATTACCCAATATGCGATTAGTTACGGCAATTTTATAGTAATGAGCCCTCATTAATTTCATTCTTCGTCTTCATGAATCAGTGGCTGCTTTCACAGGCTTGATGGAAATGGTCGCTAAATCCAGACTTCTCAGACATCACAACTTATATAACGAGTATTACCTAAATTAAGTCATGATCCTTGTCAAATAAATTACTGTATGAAATGGAACGAATTAATGAGTGTTGAAATACTTACTTCTGGTTTGTTTACCTTTCCTTCGCCATTTTCATCCTTGTTTTAATCTGACCTTGGCTTTATCTTTTCCTCTCTGGGTAGAATTGGACGCTGATTTTCGTAAAACTTTGCCTAGGAAGTTGATGCTAAAGGAATGTAATCCCATGACTGAACAGCTCATTCAAGTTGCGTCTCTTGAAGGCTTATGGAATAATAATAATTATAATAATATCATTTTCCGTTTCAGTGAAGTGTTTCAGAATGAAGATTCGATTAGCAATTTCTTAACAGATCACCTCCGTTCTCTCTCTCTCTCTCTCTCTCTCTCTCTCTCTCTCTCTCTCTCATATATATATATATATATATATATTATATATATATATATATATATATATATATATATATATATATATATATATATAGGCCGTGTAAAATGAAAGCGTAAAAATACACCCCACCCCCCAAAAAAAAAAAAACGGAAAGCATGAGGGAGATGTACCAGATAGATAACTGCATATCATTTGCATGAGAAACGGCACGAAACGATCTTCGGTCGTATTCATAAGAATATCCGATTAACAGGAAGATATCGCTTATCAACAGGACTTCAACTAACGAACCTTATTCAGTTATTAACAAAAGGGCGATGTTCCGGTTTCTTTGATGAAGGTAAACCCAGTCTTTTTTCACCTTCATGAACTTCTAATTATTTCTAATAAGCATTGACAAGATAATAGCATTATATGACTGGCCACCCCCGTCGGCATCTGCATTGAAAATCTGTCAAGACGCAACATTGCAACCGGGAAAGATTTTGGGTGATTATTCAATAGCAAATAATGATATACAAAGACAATGAAATTCACAGGAAGCTACACGAAGAAACAAAAGGACGGCTAAATTGATAATTAACTGTTATTATCAAACAAATAACGAGGCACAATGAAAGTTCTCATCGAGAAATCGCGAGGGAAGAAACCGTGTGAAATTCCTCGAGCGAATATCAAGGGGAAAAAAAAAAGTGTCATTGTTCTTCGACAAGAATGAGCTATGAATGAAACAGGTTCTCCCACATGTAACTCAAGGGGGAAACAATGCGTCCATTGTTCGTAAGTCTTGAATGCGTTGTTTGCGGCGAATGTACAAGCTGTAAACAAGGCGGAAAGTAGAGGAAAAACGAGGAAAAACGTGGAGCTCATTTTGGCAGAGGTTATCAACGGGTGTCATCGTCGTCTCGAAAGCTTAGTCACAGTTGCAAAGAGACGATTAAGAAATGTCGACAGCGCGGTGACGCTTCCAAACAATGGGAGCTATTTTCCGCTCAGATTTTTAACAGTGATTCTCATGATGGAAGCGGTATATAATAAAAAAAAAAATAAAAAAAAAACTTAAATTGTTAGGACCTCTTGGAGGGAAAAATTAGGGACGCGCTTGCGTAAAGGATCTGACCTGACTTAACTCGAAGTTTAAACTTGCCTGTCAAACCCCTGTCATGGAAATGAAACATAACCATTATTTTGTTTAATATTTCTTCTGAGAAATATGGTAAGCTATTAATGAATTTATCCCATAAACAGCTAGACTTGCTTTTCTTATAGTGATGTTATTTATAATACTTACATCCCAAAGCAAAGCAGATAATATATTCTTTCACGCATTATCCTTTCATTTATAAGCCAGCACTCGTAAAAGAATTATTGATACCTATAATATGCTTTTGAAATTGGATAAAATTTAATCAAATATTGCCTGAGGAGTGTTACATAATTTCTTTGTTTGAAATGGATGAAAGGTTATTTGTCCCCAGCGGGTTGGCGATCCTTAGACTAAACTATCACAAGTAGCCGAGGCACCCCTAACGGAGTGGCGCATTCAGTGCACCTCACAGGGTGCACTGTAAGCGTTGCTTAAGGTTGCTGCTAGCAGCGTTCCTTCGGCCCCTAACTGCAGCCCCTTTCGTTTCCTTTGACTATACCTTCTTTCATATTCTCTTCCTTCCATCTTACTGTCCACCGTCTCCTAACAGTTGTTTCATAGTGCAACTTCTTTGAGGTCTTCCTCCTGCTACACCTTTCAGTTTCAGCACTGAATGACCTCATAGGTCCCAATGCTTTGGCCTTTGGCCTAAATTCTATATTCAGTTCATTTAAAGATGCATTAGTGAACCTCGTTTTGAATGTTGCTTAACGAGGGACTGATCAGTGACGCGTATTATGTCTCTGCAGTGAGAGATTTTTTGAACAAAATCCTATTGCTTCATTCGCTACTTAAGGAAATTCCTAGGAGTTTTTCGGTTCATCTCAGACCTTCGTCACCGGAACATCATGGATTCCTTCTCCGTATTCAAAGATTGGGCGAGGGCCTCTCTAACCGTTTTTGGATCCACATCCGGATTTAGCTGCGGGATTTTCTAAAGAGCCGAACCAATAAAAAGCTGGTTTTTGTCTTCTTTCTCTAAGAAAAAAAAATCATGTGAGATGTTTGAACAAAGATCTTCGTTTTAGACTGACATTGACTACAAGACTTTTTTTTTTATTTATTTCGATGCTAGGTAAAGATGCATATATTATTATTATTATTATTATTATTATTATTATTATTATTATTATTATTATTATTATTATTATTATTTATTATTATTTATTATTTTATAAAAATATGATTATTATTATTATTAATTAGAATTAATTAATTATATTTTTTTATATTATTCAAAAATACGATATTTTTTTATAAAATACTGGCCAGCAAGTTTCCCAACAATAGACTTTCCTTAGATGATATAAATGACAATAATGTTCAAGATAGGAGAAAATTGGAAAATACTAATGAAATTCAAAACTCAGAAATTATTAAAATAAATCACCAGAAACCAGTAATACAAATTCACTTAATAAAACCCCGTCAAAAGGATTCCCAAACTCATGAGATTTCCTCCAAAAAACGTCTCATAATACTACAAAAGAAACTGTTATCTCGTGATATATACAGTCCGTCGCTAAATATCATTTATTTCATACCCTTTACAAATGCTCTACAACGCCTTCCCGCTCTGCGTCTGTATGAAAGGCTCTGTATAAAGACTCATCGCTCCTCGCGGATCCACTTACCACGCCCTCCTCCCTCCGAGGGCGGGGCACAAAAAACTCCAATCTGGATGTTTGACTCCTTAATCTGTTTTGAATGTCCTTTGTGTCGTGGATGGTGTATGGGGCTGCCCCTCGGCGGCGGCGGCCGTGGTTGCACCGCATAAGAAATGTAATCTGGGTATTATGGGATTTGTAACATAGGCTCCACTTCTACGGCCTAAGGAATTTCAAAGGTTCGAGAGGAGGGAGACGTCCACTGCCCTCAGATCTCTTGCAGAATTTAAAGCGATCGAAGTGTTAGACACTGAATTGGAAATGTGCGATCTTATAGGTCTAGGGTTGAAGTGGCCGAGGTTTTTAAGTAGGACATTGAGAATGTGCCATCTTGGTGTCTACGGTTGAGAATAGATGATTATAACATAGATGTTTCAGGGGCTTCGTAGTTCGAGTCGATCTAGTTTGTAAATGGGTTTTAAACGGAGTTTCTAGAGCTTCGAGATATCTCTTCTATAGCGTTTGAATCAAGCGCCTCAGTGGCGTGATCGGTATGGTTTTGGCCTGCCACCTCGGTGGCCGCGAGTTCTATTCTCGGACATTCCACTGAGGGGTTAGAGATGTGCATTTCTGGTGACAGAAGTTTACTCTCGACGTGGTTTGGAAGTCACATAAAGCCGTTGGTCCCGTTGCTGAATAACCACTGGTTCCATGCAACGTAAAAAAAAAAAAACCATACAAACCAACCAACAAAAAATAGCGTTTGAATCGATGGAGGTTTAAGGTTATTAAAAAATATATATAACGACTGAAAACGCAGGGTCTTTTAGCCTTTATGTCCACTCTTTGAGGTTTGAACCGAGGATAACGAACATCGGGCCATCAAGGGCTTCAAGATGTCGTCTTCTCTGTGATGCGCCATTGTCAGACCTGAGATGGCTCCAAGACCTACTCTACTTTGAACAGGAAATGCCGATTGCGCCTAAGAAATCTGCATATTTGTATGCAGGTACCTTTGGTTGAATAATATTCAGGTTAAGAAACTGCTCATCATGAATCATTCATTACGTGATTATTCTACAGGATACATCTCATATTTGAGGTGTTTTATCATAACTTTTTTCATGAGCAGTGCCCATTTTATTGATAACGCAAGCCTATTGGTATGACTCTGCCAAGCAATCTTTTTATGAAATTGATGATTAAAATAACATGAAAGTAAGGAAATTAATGGAATCTTAGGATTAGGCTCACATACAGATGGAAAGGTGATCCTCGTATCTTTATATGACAGTATCATCAATTTCTATAGAAAAAATCAACATTCTGGGAAGACTGTTTATTTCCTAGAGTATATCAGCACAGCGAGTAGTTAAGATATCGTAAAACGTAACAGGCAAATAAACATGGAATATCCCCATTTTATCTCTTTTCCTTTAGAATGGATTGCCAAAGACTCCATCCAAATTGTCAGTGTTGGAATTGCTATGATAGAAAGGGAATTCTCCGAGTCCCTTTTTTTACGGGCTGCTTTAGGAGCAAGAGCCCGTGCTGGTACAAAGCCAAGTAAATCAAGTGATGATGTCCTTTTCCGAAAGTTTGGGGTTGGATATATCCTTGATAATGACCCCCAAGGGTTTTCGGGAGTCGTTATCTAGAAATGGTATTTCTTGGGGGTCATTATCTTTACGATATTTACAATGTTGTTTATGTTTTTACGGTCATCCCCAACGGGATCGTACTAAACACGCCGCAAAGGTGGATACATATCGGGTTAAAACCAGGATAGATCCTTGGGATTTTTAATTGTCCTTGGAGATATGAAAGGATCCGTGGAATTCCTCACTTTAAAGATGAAGAATCTAATGATATTTTAGAAGCACTTGGTTCCGTTCTATATAGCAAGTATAGAGAAGGAAAACTTTTAGTTAGTTACCACAGTTTCACACACTAATCTCTATTTCCTACATGGGATGCTTGCGATGGACCAAAAATATTACTTCAGTTCATAGATGACTTCTTTGTGATGAAAATTATATTTAATTCACATCAAAACAATTTCAAAGACTTTCGTGTTCTAGAGAATTTGGCTTGTGTAAGACCAACTATTTTTATTCTTTTGTATGCTATTCCCAATAATGTCCTAAAAAAACAGTATATTTTATATTCATATCTCGATTAGTTGTTTATCCGTGTTATTCTATGCATGACGCCCAATCGCCATGCCAGTGCATCTTCATGAGTGTCATCTGATGCCTTAAAATCGGATAATTTACTATTATCACCTAAGGAGAGAATTTCGTGAACCAATAAACTTCTCTTCTTTCTTTTCATATACTTCTGAAAGATTTTTTTTCGAGCGAGAGGTTTGCCGTCCGTCTGAGTCTCCACAATACTTGTGTGTTTCTATATACTCTGTATGTCTATCAGGCATAATGTCACCTGTAAAGGGACGTCATAATTTCTTCATATTTCTCGCACTTGGATCTTGAGGCTTTGTAGGGACAAGCATATCCAAAAAAAGTGCGAAGAATTCGAGAAGTTAAGAGCACATCGTGGCTATTACAATTACTCCAATTACGCATGTATGTGGTAAATATGACCAGTAGATTCTACATATATACGTCACTGAAGTCCTGATTTCTCCTCTGTGCGTGCGCTGGTTCGAATCCAGGAGAGGACGAAATTATTATCAACTAAAAAATTTGCCTTTGGTTAACATATATGAAAATTATTTATTCCCAAGTAGAGCGAATTGGATATTAAAGGACATTTGTAGCTTAATGCATGTATGTGAATCGCGGTGATGTGATAAAAATTCATATATATATTATTCGAGCTACAAATGTCCTTTAATATCTAATTCGCTCTACCTCAGAATTGATATATTTTCACATATGGAAACCAAAGGGGAATTTTTTAGTTGATAATAATTTCGTCCTCTCGTGGGATCGAACCACCGTCCAGCAGACAGTGACGAAATCAAGACGACTGTGACGTTATCGATTCAGCTAACAAGTCTTGATTCGTCCCTGTCCGCTGGACGGTGGTTCGATCCCACGAGAGGACGAAATTATTATCAACTAAAGAATTCGCCTTCGGTTAACATATATGAAAATATATTAATTCCGAGGTAGAGCGCATTGGACATTAAAGGACATTTGTAGCCTATTGCATGTATATGAATCAAGGTGATGTGATAAAGATTTATATATATATATATATATATATATACATCAGTCAATACTCCCTTGATTATTTTGCCCGTCTCGGACTCTTCTTCTTCTTTGTGGGAAGAACTGGGAATCTGGCCACATGTCGGGAAATTTTCAAAGACCGACAGAAATTCTCTGCCAGGATCTAGAGTCGACCCTCAGATTAGGTCTGGTTTAGGGATGAAATAGGGCTGTTAAGGTTCAGGGGTGGTATTATAGGGCCTTTTATGGCTGACTCACTGGGTAAATAGGCATTGTTGTCAACAAAGATGTTTGCCTTGGGGATCGTAGGCCGTGTTAGGCTTCTACGCCGAGAATCATTCTTTTTCTTAATCTTCCCCTCTCCTCTTTTTTATGTATTTTTATTTATTTTTTTCTATCTTTTTTTTTGTTTTTGGAAATCAAAGGGATTTCGCGTATTTTGCGAAATGCGTATTAACATCAGTTGGAGCCTCAACACTAAGAGCTATTTTCTCAGTCTTTTTTTTATTTTTTATTTTCTTAAAATGGATCATTTGCATATAAAAAAATTTTGTTAAGTGATACTTTCAAGATGACAACTAAACTCTGCCCCATTTGCCTTGTGTCTAATCATCTACTCTCTCTCTCTCTCTCTCTCTCTACTCCCTCTCTTCTCTCTCCTCTCTCTCTCTATCAACTATATATATATATTATATATATATATATATATTATATATATATATATATATATATATATATATATATCAAATCAATAACAACCGCACATCACTGCAATATGATACATTGCTTTAGTAAAATTAATTTTAAAAAAATACCCAGTTAGTGAAGTTAATACTCCATTACATAGAGTAAACTTGGAACGGAAACTTAACAATGAATCATCTACCCACATCGAAATGATGGGTGAAGTGCCTGTAGTAGATATTAAAGCAGCTCAACTTTTTTCATTTTTTTTTTTTTGTGCCATTCTACCTCCCAATAAACTCTCCATCTTCCTTCGTCGAGCGATCATCACTAAATCACAGAAACATCGGCGAAAAGGCCATGAATCCATGTGGCAGGTAGAGGGACAATCAAATGTAAAAGGCACCAAAAAAGAGGGGAAAAAAAGGAAAAAAAACGGTAGAAAAAGCGCCAGATAATCCTGTTGGACCAAACGAGGACGGAATGATCGCTGACCGACCGATTCATTTACAAAATAGAACGAGAGAATTGAACGGAGAGAAAAAAAACCTACCGAGGGAATTCATTTGTTTGCTGCCTTTTTTGTCAGGTGTATAAGAATTAAAATATATGAAAAGGAGGTATATATAGCAATGGAATGTCATTCAGTGCCCAGATGGGTTAGCCCCGCTTATATTTTCAAGGGATGGAAGCTTATATGTAGAGGGAGCAATGCAATGGGACTCAGATGACGAGCAAAGGAGAGTTTTTTTTTTTTTTTTTTTTTTTTGAGGAAGAGGAGGGACTCGTCTTTTTTTTTCATTATTAGGTCGAATAAACTGTTCGAGTGAGCTTTCAAATCCTTGTTCGAAATGCTAGTCTTGATCGTTTGTCGTTTTATGAGAACTCATAATCATTAATAATTATAGAAGCATATTGCTATTTTCATTTTTCAAAATCCATCGTTGGATTTTACTTCCTAAAAGACATGAAAAATGACGACGTTTTCAGAAGCAAACCCGAGAATCCGGGAGTTTCCGAAAACCAAAGAGTGGGTTTTAAAATCAGATAATTCTCAGGTGAAAGGGTGCAGTAAAAAATTCAGCGGTTCACAGAAAAATACAATTAAAAGGGAGAACGCAAAGCATGGAACCAGTGAGTGTCAAAAGACGGTTTCCAGAACAATTTCTGAAATGTGGAGTGTTTTCAAAAGATAGTGTTAGAACAGGAAAGCTTCAGAAGATAGGCTATATACGCAACTTGGCTATTTCTCACTGGAAAAACTATGAAACCTGTACAGTTTTTGGGCAGCAGGCTGAGAAACAGGAGGGTATTCAGAGAACTAGCTGTGAAACTGATTGAATTTTTAGAAGGCAAAGAGTAAGAACTTTAGAGAGTTTTTAAGAGGAACTGGGAAAATAAACAGGTTTGAGAATAAAACTGTGAGTAACGGAAGGTTTTTACTGGACTGACTGAAACATGAAATGGTTCCCACAGACTGACTTCAAATTATACGGTTTTCAGGTGGCAATGGGTAAATTCTATAATGTCTGAAGAGACTAAAATGAAGAAAATCAAGTCCCATACATGTATGTAATGTAAATTAAGGTTTTCTTAAACAAATAACTCTGAAACTGGAATGTTTCCATACGTAAAATCTGAAGAAGCAGGGGATTTTTCATAAAAGAAATATACGAACATTATATTTTTGAAAAAGGGTGAATTTCGTTTGTGTTCACATTTACGTCGATCCCTGGGTTTTATGTTGTCACCTATGGAACAAGGGTTCAATTTTATCTATTTGTGAGTAGAACAATAACACATAATACTTAGTGAACCTTAGATATAACTTCTGTAATTTCTAAGGAGTTTTTAGATTTTACTTAGATAACCAAAACACAAGCTTTCAATTTCATTTATTACCATTAGGCCGCTCCCCCTACAGAGGGTAGTCTTCGACAATAGACAAGATAAAGATCACATATGCATTGATACTTTAACCGCTTTAACCGCTGACTTGTGAATGAGCCGCAGAGAAAAAAAATTGTAACAGTCCCCACTTTCATAGATTTATATATACGTATATATAGTACATTACACACACACATATATAAAGGCAAATACTACATCGGTAAAGGACCGATGTGTCGAAAGGCCTATAGCAACCACTCCGTTCTTTCACATTTTCCTTCTTGGTATTTGCCTCTATTTATACGTTCATCGCATTCCATGTCTTCGTGATTCAGTTATACATACATACATACATACATACATACATACATACATACTACATACATACATACATACATACATACATACATAATAAATAAATATATATATTTATATATATATATATAATATATTATATCTATATATATATATATAATATATATATATATATATATATATATATATATATATATATATATATCAAACAAATGATTGTGTAAGTGCAGGCCTAAAGCTTTATCACTCGGCTCCGGCTTACGCAAATATGTATATATATATATGGATGTGTAAATGTAAAAATAACTGAATAAATACGCAAATAGACGGATACACGTACGTGTTTCGGGAAGAAGTGGAATCCTAGTTTAATTAGCAAAGAAACTGAATCCGATTTCCTGACCTAAGCGGTGAACTAAATACCCAGTAGTTAGTCGACTGCAATTGGCTGCTGCCGATGGGATGAAGTTCCTATCCCTAACTAAGCCATTTCACTACCTTTCTGCTACCCACAACAGTGTACTAACCAGTAAGTACCCAATTTGTTGCTGAGATCAGCTAAGGAACAAAGAAAATTTTCAGGAAACAGCCCAAATCATTTGACCCCGTACGATTGATCTTCGGTGGATTGGAATATATAATTTATGCCGAAGGCCAAGCACTGAGACCTATGAGGTCATTCAGCGCTGAAAGGAGAAATGAGAGTAGAAAGGTTTGAAAGGTGTAACGAGAGGAAAACCTCAAAGTAGTTGCGCTATGAAACAATTGTTAGAAGAGGGTGGAAAGTAAGAAGGAAGAGAACTTGAACGGAGGGACAGTAAAAGGAATGAAAGAGGGTATAGCTAGGGGCCGAAGGGACACTGCAAAGATCCTTAAGTAATACCTACAGCTCACCGTATGAGGTGCACTGATGCTACAATCCCCCCTACGGGATCGATCTTTGGTCTTTCATTGGTTAGGTCAATCATAATGAACAACTGGCCCATCCTTAGGGTTACATAACCGCCTCAGTGGCGTGGTCGGTCTGGTGTTGGCGTGTCACTTCGGTGGCAGCGAGTTCGATTCTTGGACATTCCACTGAGGGGTTAGAGATGCGTTGTATTTCTGGTGATAGAAGTTCACTCTCGATGTGGTTCGGAAGTCACGTGAAGCCGTTGGTCCTGTTGCTGAATAACCACTGGTTCCATGCAACGTAAAAACACCGCACAAACAAACAAATTAGGGTGCATAGAATGTATTTATGCTAATAATATTTTTTTAATCTTATTTCCGCAGAGCAATGTTTCTCCTTTGAGGCAGATGCGGCAAAAGCAATCAACTTTTTTTTTTTTGCATGTAAGCATTTAGATTTTGTTTCATTTAATATCATTAGTTCTCATTTTACGACTGGTCATGTAGGGTACAATTTTATGGGAAGACATTAGAAGTGGAAATAAGTGCCTATATTTCGGAAAACTTTATCGTTTTTCCAGATTGTCTGTTATTAATTTCCATGTTGTAATTAATCACAATATACCGGCTTCAGTATATTGATTTTTTTATCGATTACGCAAAGGGACGGCAATACCATAATTTTTTTTTTCTTTTTTTTTTAGCAATTCGTCTTCCAGAGTCCCTAATGAGGAATGCGCTCGTTCCCTTGTGAGGTCCACCCCTCAGGACCCCCCGAAATCTTCTCAGGACTTACCGGTATGTCGCTAGAGCCCAGGTGGGACCAAGATCAGAATGGTATTGGGAGCCATCGGGCACCAGTCTCTCTCTCTCTCTTCTCTCTCTCGATCAGGGCACAGCAGCTGGGGGAACCCGTTGCTTTGTTGTGCCCTGGGAAAGCCAGATCTGCTTGAAGGATCCTCCCAGGGCGCTCCCTGTAAAGGCATAATGGAATCCTTCTCTCCTGTTCCTTCTTCTTCTACTTCTTCTTCTTCTTCTTCTTCTTCCTCTTCCTCCTCCTCCTCTTCTTTCGTCATCGTACACAAGGAGGGTTGGAACTAAATGGTGGACTTTTTTCTCTCTCTCTCTCTCTTTCTTCTGCCTTTCGTTTCTCTGGTTCTCTTTATTTACTCTTCTCCCTTTCTCTCAATCACTATTTGCATGTCTCTCCTCGATTCTCTACATCCGTACCTGTCCTATACACGTGGTTGGAGGACTTCTTGCTTGGGAATTAACTGTGCGATTCGTTCCGCCGTATTAGTCCGGCTCTGCGCATGCGTCCTGCACCCCTCTTTCTGCCGTTCGAGTTGGGGTTTGAATTCGACTTTACCTATACATACATATATATATATATATATATATATATATTATATATATATATATATATATATATATATATATATATATATACATATATACAGCATGCAATAAAACCCTCTGCGTTTAAGTGTGAATGGAAAAAAAGTCTGTTTTTCAACTATGCTCGGATCATTTTTATGAATCGTCAACTACCACAGTATCTAGTGTATTCATCTTGATATATTTAACTAGAATTTGAAGTGTCCAGTATTTTCGCTTACTCGGGGAGTAAGCCTAAAAACTACATTGTTGTTGTTATTGTTGTTGTTCTTGCTGTTGTTGCTCTTGTTGGGGGGTTGGGTAGGAAAGTCCTATGGAAAAGACTATAAAGGTCTGAAATATAGCGTATTTATTTTAATTTTCGTTGGTGAAACAACGCTCTAACTGACCGTAGATTTCAGAACGCACCCAAGTAAGCTTAAGGTCAGATCACGCCTTGTTATACAGCAAATGGCCATTCATACCCATATACAACTAAGATTTCCAGATATATATATTCTCCCAAAACTACAAATTTCATAAGAATTCAACTTATTTAATGAATTCATACCGTTTCGATTTCCAGATTCCTGAAAAGTAGAGCCTCTGGTTCCAGTTTATAATACCTTCATGGTTCAGATGGGTTCAAAGGCCATCGTGTTCAAATTAGTGAGTTATGAGCCTCTGAGTACTTTATTTAATGAAAATTATTATATTGTTGATTTGGGTACATATGTTTATGAAGTTCTTCATATTTATAAGTAACGTGCGGTCTTGTCTTCTGTTTTATGTTTTTCTTCAAATAAACTTTCCGGTTTTTTCAAGCATTATGTGTGTTAGGACTTGACACTGATAATTCTGTTTATGAATGAGTGATTTTCAGAAAAATTAGTTATGTGACAACGTTTTTCTCTACAGTAAGTTCCTTTTCCGTTGTTTATAATCTTATAGGCTTATGTTACTTGTACTTGGTGTATTTTTCTTTGTAGGAAATGTACTAGCAAGAACAAAAGAGATTACTGTCTACTTTATATGTTTCTGTATGATATCGCTTTTTGGACAACTTTGTACTAATAGTTCTATATTTTGTCCATAAAATAACTAACTAACTAACTAACTATGAACGATTGTGTGTATCGTTCGCAGACATTGTCTGAATGCAAAAGTGGGCAGGGTTTCGTGGTCTGAAAGATATCGGCGGGATTCTCTGAGGACCAGGATGCTGGCTTGCGGCTCAAGTCCGTCATACACAGGTCGTGCAATGTACTATGGGTTTGTCTGCCGATATGACGCTATCGCGCGCATCTCTTCTAGAGATGACGCCATGTCTTCCCGAGACAAAATCTTTGTTCAGACTGAAATCGGTACGGATATCGATCATAATGTCTGGATAGTGTGTGCGCGTTTGTCGAAAACGACAATCGTTCAGACAATCGCTCATGCAATCGTTCAGTGTATGGAGCCCTTTAGCAATGACACCTAGCTGTATTAGAATGAATGAGATTGAAACCTTTATTGCTTCAATCTGTTGTTACAAAAATAATGGTAACCAACATCATGGACACGTTAATCAATGAGACAATATCTGGCTTGAATTGATATAATTTAGGTGAGACTGGACAGGTTAAGCAATACTGTGTACTGTTGTTCTAAATGCCATGAAATATATATATATATATAATATATATATATATATATATATATATATATATATGTGTGTGTGTGTGTGTGTGTGTGTGTATATAATATATATATATATATTATATATATATATATATATATATATATATTATATATATATATATAGGATCTATATATTAATATTATATATTATATATATATATATTATTATATTATATATATATATATATATATAGATATCTATATATATATATATTAATTATATATATTATATATATATATATATAATATATATATATATATATATATATATATATATACAAACAAACATAATTCTAGGTTAGAGTTTGCGTGTAAACATTAGTGTTCCCCAACCAAAAAGAACTCCATAGGAGAGCTAGTGCCATCAGCGCACCTCATGCGGTGGAGATTGAACGGGGTGAATTAAATGAGCTTGATAAGTTTTTACCTCGAATTTTTTTCTAAGTCGGGAGAAGTGTTTCCTCTACGGTAATGTTTTACTTTTAATGAGCCCTCTAACTTACTTTCTTACACAAACAAAAGCAGTTCCGGTGGACTGTAGGCATTACTTAAGGTACTTCGTAGCGTCCCCTCGGCCCCAGCTGCAGCTGCTCCTGTTATTCCTTTTACTGTATCCCCGTTGATATTCTTTCTGTCATCTGACTTTCCACCCTCCCTAGCACTAATCTCACAGTGCAACTGCGAGGTTTTCCTTCTGTTACACCTTTCAAGCTTTCATACTGTCAATTTCCCGTCCAGCGCTGAATGACCTCCTAAGTCCCAGCACTTGGCCCTTGGCCTAAATGCTATATTCTATTGTATTCCCAACCCAAAGTAACCTTGAATCGTAAGCCTCCTCATTAACAATTTCTATTTTGA
>NC_061100.1:38746419-38828919 GCF_015104395.2 Macrobrachium nipponense
AATTAGTGTTGATTGTCTTCTCTCGCTAAATAAGGAGGACCTCCTGAAAATGCTTCGTCCTCCAAGACATCTGTGTTTTCAAGCCGCAGCTGTTGCAACTCGTGATTCTGGCCCCGTGCAAGTTACGACAGAGGGTGATTGTGGTGATGCCGATTTTATTGTCCGCCTTTTTCATTGGTTTTTTTTTTTTTCGCTTTTTCGGAGAGGAAGACTGGAGGCTCTTTATCGGGTAATGAGAGAAGATAGATTCTGAGATAAAAGTCACTATTCGTATCTAGTGGAGAATCCTAAACGGGTGAATATTTTTCGGTTGAATATAAGCCACTTTTGAGAGAGAGAGAGAGAGAGCGGTCACGGTTAATTTCTACCATAAAATAGAAAGTGAAATGTTTGTAAAGAGCAAGTCAATCTCGGACAGTCGGCAGAGAGAGAGAGGGAGAGAGATTATGATTAAATTCTACTCTTCAGTAAAGAAACTGAGGCGTTTGTAAACGCCGAGTCAGTCTTGGGCACTCGACCGAGAGAGAGAGAGAGAGAGAGAGAGAGAGAGAGAGAGAGAGAGAGAGAGAGAGAATTGCCAGTGAGCTTTTTCTGAGGCGACTACACTGAAGATGTGAGAAATACGGTCATGGGACCGTTTTTTTTTTTTTTTTTTTTAAAGGGAACAGTTGCAGCCGTGGGCAAATTTTTTTCTATGTTAAATTTACTGTAAAGAAGGATAACTGTCAGTCTTCCTTTATTCTTTTTACTAAGTCTCCTTTGTAATATTAGTGTCTATGTAGTCACGACATGAGTGTGATATTTCATGTGACCACTCGCTTGTAATGCAGAAGTACCCTGTGACATTACTTGACCAGGGTGGTGGGACCCAACGGGTCGCAATACCCATCAAATGATGTGTTCTCATGATGTTCTTTGATACATGCCATGTTTATGTCCTCTTCTTTATCTTTATCTTACGTTGTTTGTATGGTGTTTTTACGTTGCATGGAACCAGTTGTTATTCAGCAACGGGACCAACGGCTTTACGTGACTTCCGAACCCCGTCGAGATTGAACTTCTATCACCAGAAATACACATCTCTAACCGCTCAGTGAAATGCCCTAGAATTTTCTTTATCACCATTTCCACTTTTCTTCGTGTTTTAGTGTCAGTTCTGTGTATTATTTAATATTTGTTCCCAAACAGTCTCACAGATCTTGGAGGTATGTTCACACTGGAATTGTTATGGAACATAATTCTAGGTCAAATGTCAAAATGGAAACTATGAAATCATTCAGCGCTGATAATAATGCTGGAACAATTATTATGAGAGGTTGGAAAGTAAGATGGAAGGAAAAGAATATGAATATAGCAAAAGAATGAAGATGGTTGCAGCTAGGGGCCGAAGGGACGTTGCAAAGAACCTTGTGTAATGCCTACAGTGCTCCCGTGTGAGGTGCACTGACGGAACTACCCTCTTACGGAGGTTAACATTCATTTTTGCTTCGGTTTCTACTGATTGTTCCTCTTCATAAATAATTTTAACCCGTTATTCTACCTTCGTGATTTTGCAATAACAATGGCACTGATACTGTTTTGCAAAAATGATAGAAACTGACAATCACGCTCAAAAAAAAGGTTAAAATGATGTTCCTATTAATAAACTTATTTCATCAGGCAATCTGAATGATGGTAGACAACTGGTTTAAATACTTTGAAGAATTGACGTGATGAATATTAAACTCTCTCGGTTCCTGTAAATCCTAGTAGTTTTCTTCGGCTATTGCCTTCTTCCCTATTCCAATATTCTGTTGATATCCCATATCTTTCTTATGCACTCTGTTAGTGAGAGTTTGGAGAATGAAAGCTTGTGCTTAAGAGAAGAAATGCAGTAAGAGAGAGAGAGAGAGAGAATCAGGATTACCGAAATTCAGTGAGTGAAGAGACCTTGAATTTTTAAAGCCTGGGAGTGACTGAGGTAACAGCGAGACTGAGAGAAAGAAAAAGCGTCTCATTTGCTCGAGAATGAGTGAGCGATACTAGAGAACGACGGGGAAACTGACCTTGAATTTTTAGGGACAGAAAGCGAACGTGGTATCAGAGAGAGAGAGAGAGAGAGAGAGAGAGAGAGAGTACTGCTCTGCTAATACAGTTATTTTTCTATACTCATTGCAAACGTCGTAATACTTTAATATTTTTCTAGATAACAAAGTCGTACCTTATACAGATATGCGAACTGTATTTTAGTATATGAAACAATGGCATAATTTCTTATGAACAAGTTCCTCATCGCTTGGACAGCCATCTTTCTCGGATCTTTTAACTGAATGTAATTTATGTACTTTGTTATTTCTTCTCGGTTACATTCTTGTCTCTTCTGGTAGCAATTTAATAAGAAAGATTATGTTTAAAGTTATGAATCATTCAGATTCTATCATAGTATACTGTAATTACACTCAAGTGCACAATTACTTCTTTTTCCTCCTTGTTAACAGTTGTCCTTCTAAAGGAACTGCAGCACTTTTGTGCCTCAATGTCTTCGAGTAAATTCACAGTGAATAAAGACATTAGATATATATTCGTTTAAATTATATTTAGCCAATTTTGAAAATTACCAGGCATTATAGTTAATTATTCTTTAAAATAATTGGCTATTTCAAAGGTATTAATAAATCCTCTTAACTTCTTTTTCAAATACAATTTTGAAGAACATCAATTTCCCGTGTCTTCAATCAGTCATATCTTATGTTAAAGGTTTGAGTAGAATCTTATTTGTGAATATTTTCCTCTTACATCCTCTATTTTCCTTTGGTCAACTTCTTGTTATAGTATCATCTTCCTTGAGTTCTTCATTTCGTCTTTCTTTGCTTTGTACTTTGAAACATAGTAAACAATTTATATAAAAATAAAAAATAATGGGGCGAAATCATAGAAATGTTTACAAAAATACACTTTTATTTGTAACTGTTAACAAAAATATATGTTTTATACATTTAATCTTCTAGCATTTCAATCAGAATAAATAATTGAATATATTATAATTTGCATTTCATTCTGAATAAATAAGCTATTTTATCCATACAGTATCATCATTACTAGAATGACTACCACATAGGGGCCACCTTTTAGGCATCTATTTGCATATCATCTGCATATTATTATATGTCCACACAGAATACCTTAGCAATTGACTTCTACCCTTTAAAGTTTTACAACACCCTTCTCAGGATCTGACCAAGTAGACTAAAACTTGAATCCTACCACAAAATATCAGTCTAAACCTTAACATCAACCATACATCTTTCACTTTCAAAGCTACAAAACGTATTTTCTTCTTTACATGCTACACGACTTTGAAAAACACCATCACGTTGCTAAATGATTCAGGTCAAGTAAGTGAAATGTGAAGTGCAGAACCCGTGGAGTTCTCATTTCTTCAGTCTTTTCCAACTCCAGTACAACAGGAACTTCTCTGCATCTCCAAATTCTGCTTCACCTTTCTGTTGACAAAAGAGAAATAGTGGTTAGTGATTGTGAAGGATTTTCATTCTTCTGAACTTTGATTAACTTCTATTACTTGGATACATTACTAATACTCCAAGGAGCATGTTGATTAACGAATAGAAAATGAAGCGATTTGCTTTTGAATAGCTTTGGGTTATTTGAATTTATTTAGGAAACTTCAAAATTCTTAACAAGCTTAAAATTTAGAAATTACCTTTCACGCTATTCTTATATATTAAGAGAAAAAGCAAATTTTAATAAGACTACATAAGCAGTTCCTTGTGGTAAATTTAATGGTCTAGAAACAATAAGCAACATTGAAATTTTCTTTGACAAAAATAAAAAATAGAAGGTAAAATTTTAAGTGATCATTGAAAGTAGCAAAAATTAAATATGTATGATGGACTTTGGAACTTACCAATTCGGGTGTGTTGGAAGGTTCTGGGGCAGGTCAATACAACAGGTCACCACGACTCGCAGCGACAGGTCATCTTCATAATCATGGCACTAGGCTAATATCGAGTTGGTCACAGCAATTTTGGAGACAATCTCTTTCCGTGCAATCCCGACAAACAAGTAAGTCTTTAGATTCTCCTAAGTTTCCATATTGTTTACTCCATTTCTTCTGCCAGGCGCCCCTATGGAATTCAGGACGCTAACACTCACCACCTCACCTCCTTCCGTGCCCTCCTGGAGGAGGTGAACGGGCGGGAAGGACACGACACTCAAGAGCTCTCCACACACTCCATCTCCTCCTCCGAGGACGTGAGATCCTCGTCTTCCTCGTCGTCGCTGGAGACGAGGGCGTCCTCCAGATCGTAGATGTAGTCGATGACAGACTGGATGAGTTCCAGCTTAGTGACGGGACGATCTTTGGGACACATTGGAACCAAGTTCTGAAGGCGTTCCAGGTACATGAGCACATCGGCACCGTCAGTTTTGGGTGGTGCCTTGTGGACTTTGCCTTCGATAACGCCCATGACGGCGTGGACTGGAGATACACAGCGTTGTACTCTCATCTTGACTTAGTGTTGAATAGTGTTACACGAGATAACAGAACGATCACTAGCAGAAAGCTGCTTAACAGGAACGGCTTTAACACCAAAGTTGCGCTAAAGGAATACGAGGATAGCGGTCGCGACGTCGGCTTTTATGCGCGTGGCGGAGGGACGGCCCCGCCCACTCGTTCTCCTCGACCAATCCCGACGCTTGCATCCGGGTGTGCGCTGAGGTGCTAAATAATACAATGATATCACTAACTGATCTATGTTGTACAGGGCAGAATTAAGTTTTGTTTCACGTGGCAGATTCTCCTTGCAACGAGAAAAACTGTTTCCACGGCCATCGCAGTTGTATATGCCTTAAAATACCCGATAAAATAAACATTATCGATTCGAGGGTGAAACAGGCAGGGCCTCCTCGGCGGTTAGCCTGGGAATGCAGCTGGGTGTGGGGTGGTAGGAGGGAGATGAGGATGTAGGAGGGGGAGTTTGGAAATAGACGGTTAGTGCGTGTGTATGTAACGTTCAAGTTCTGTGCGTCAATACCGGTCGTTCTGGGACACTGTACATCTGGTTTCAACTGTCCCATCATGGTCGTCGTAGGTTTCCCACGGATGCACCCATAAGACCTGACCCGACCTTATGCCCGTGACATCTTCCTGCTGTCTCTCCCACACGCCACCTGACCCATCCCAAAATCCTCCATTACATCTTCCACCCCTGCGCATACTCAACGCCGTCCTTCCCAGAAACCTGCCAGAGGGAGTGTAAGTATAAAAATAGAAAATATAAGGGAGAGGGTTCCTATTTTTAACGACTTTCATTTTTTTAATTCCAAGCACTATATCCTACTAATAAAAGTTCAACATGGCTATAATTATTTGACGGACTCCACGAGGACACATCTAACTCTTGTGCAATAGCAGTAGTCTCATCGGTAGGGCCCCGTCACCGATAGGACCTGTTTATTCACGACTGATTGATAACAGTTTTTGTAATAGAATATCCATCGAATAAATGAGTATTGGTCTGTCGTCGATAATTAAACGGAAATGAAAGTACAATATCCCCGGTATGTTTCGTAACGAGTGGAGCTGGAATTCGTCGAAGAGTCCGTGAACCAAGAGGCAGGCTGCAGCCCGTTCAGTCCTGTCTTCCTTTTTGCCACGTTGTCGTCTCACAGATGTCCTAGAAAGGTGCCCAACGGTTTTCTTCCTTTTTCCCACTTCCTATTTATTCATTCTGTCTGTTACATACTTATTAGCACCTATCGCATCTGTTTGTCAGTAAGATAGTTTGCGCGTAAACCGATCGTTGAGATAGAAATTTCTCTCTCTCTCTCTCTCTCTCTCTCTCTCTCTCTCTTATCTCTCTCTCTCGTTTTAATTGAAAACTTCGATTTTTGTCTATTATATATATATATATATATATATATATATATATATATATATATATATATATATTATTCAGAAATTCACCCCTTTTTTTCTCTAGTCACTCTCTCTCTCTCTCTCTCTCTCTCTCTCTGTATGTATGTATGTATGTACTATCCCATAATTATCTCGTTGGCGTAGAGTATATGCATTGCTTGCACAGACAAGAAATTAACAAATGTACACATGTTCTCGTAACCATCACGATTCGTATGATTCATCAGCAAAGAGCCACTACGCAGCGCAGCTGTGACTATAGAACAAAATCGCGCTGAAAAGCGGGAAAAATACTACGACGCCGTCGAAGTGAGTCACTTTCTACTATTACTGCTACTTCATTAGCGCTAAATATGACTCAGAAATGGGCTCTTGTCGTCATCTCTGTTATGATCATTATATCAGTTGGTTGATATGATTATCATTTAGTACTGATAGTCTTATATTGATCTATAATTAAGTACATTATTTGTCATGAAATACTATTATTGTAAGTATCAGTACCAGTAGAATTTGGTTTTTGCTTGTGAGACACAAAAGATACGGAATAAGACTGATTATTATAAAGTGAATGGTTACAAAAGATACCGGGTAAGAGATAACAGATAGTATATACTATACTCTGTTTTTTTTTTCATCTTTCCATCCGCCTGTGGTGTTTTTGTATGGTAACACTGCGTCCCGGCCTTTAAATAGTTACGGTATGTGTAAGTTTTAGGTAAATAAAAGGATATCTGGGTACATTTGCAACTGAAAAGTGTTATAATAATTTACTGTATGCGAAGTACACCGTTAATATTCGAAATAGGATATCATTATTATTGTTGAATGTAAGCGGAATGCAATTATCTAAATCCCGGAGCGCAGTGTTACCATACGGAAACACCATAGGCGGATGGACAGATGAAAAAAAACAGAGTATAGATAACACGTAACGCTTACGCCCACCAAGACTTATCCACTTATCCTGTGAAATCCTATAAAAACCTTTTATTATTATTAAAGTATTGGAATGGTAGTTCTTAGACTGCTATGATCTCAACCTGGGACTATAAAAAAAGTTAGCAAGATCAACCCCACCCCCCCACCCCACCCCACAAGCGCCTCAGTGGCGTGGTCGGTTTGGTCTTGGCCTGCCACCTCGGTGGTCGCGAGTTCGATTCTCGGGCATTCCACTGAGGTGTGAGAGATGTGTATTTCTGGTGATAGAAGTTCACTCGATATGGTTCGGAGGTCACGTTAAGCCGTTGGTCCCGTTGCTGAATAACCACTGGTTCCATGCAGCGTAAAAACACCATACAAACAAACAAACAATATCATCCCGAAAACTTTATAGCCATATATGTATATGCTCATATATATAAAATTAATACTAAAAGGACCTCATTCAAATTGGATGGGACTGTTTGTCCTTGAAAGCTTGTTTTTTTTTAATATATAACTCCGCTATAGATACCATCTAGTTTGAATGAGGTCCTTTTGGTAACTGTACTATTGCACAGAACACTTGTGTATGTGTGAGTTAATTTATTTTACATATAATTATATATGTTTGTGTATATCAGGAATTTGGTCATGTCAAGGGACTTATCTCCAGTATTTCAGGTTGTGGAACGTACATGTGATAGTACTGATATTGTGGAACAGAAGTTTCCTGTTATGCAAGGAGCTACAAAATGCTATATTGCTTGTATTATGCGCTCCGTAGTTAATTTTACATATTGCGGTAAAAGCTTGTTGTTTTAAACTATATGATGTCCATATTATAACCCCCGGGTACTACCGTCAGTGCACTTCATGCGGTGCACTGTAGGCGTTGCTGAAGGTTTTTTGCACCGTCCCTTCGACCCATAGTTGCAACCCCTTTCTACCGTCTTCTAACCGAGGTTTTCCTCCTTTCAAACATTTTTCCTCTCAATTTCCGGTTCAGCGCGAATTGACCTCTCAAGTCCCAGCGCTTGGCCTTTGGTTTACAATTTTTTTATATTCTATCAAATTATACTATTCTTCAGAAGATTTTTCCTAATCGCTATAGTAGATTCACATCAACCGTGCATCTGATGCCTAGGCCAGTCCCTTACGACGCTCCTGATTGGCTGTCGATAAGCCAATCACAGGCAGGATGTATGTTCCACTTCTCCTGAGGGATACTTTTGAAAGACGTATCTCTCAGGAGAGGTGGAACATACATCCTGCCTATGTGAACTCTCTCGAGATACTGAGAGTTTCTAGCCCTGTGACTGGCTTATCATCAGCCAATCAGGGAGTCGTAAGGGACTGGCCTAGACATCAGATGCACGGTTGATGTGAATCTACTATAGTATTGTGTTATTTTTTAGAATCTTCGGTTTCAAGTAGTCTATCATCGTGCACTGAATGAATTTTTTTTTTATCTAAATTAGATTGGCTCAAAAATGTAGTACATATAACAGTGGCGTCCATTTCGCTGTGGAAATTTCAGTTGAAATCTCGGTGTGTGGGTGGTTGTTATTTGGGTATGTTTATCTTTGGTTTCGTAATTTCGTACTACGGCAGCAGTCGCCCTTTTAACTTGGTTGTGTATAAAGAAAACATTACATTTTTCGACAATATCTGGAATTTGGAAAACCGGAAATACAACTTGGGTCACTTTCTTTAAGGAAACTGGTCCTAAAACTTCTGACATCTAGATGTAAGTGCATGATTTTGCGTCTAGCATTTGCAGCATTATCTGGGAAGACATTGGATCATTAGACTCTCTTCTGGCAGCGTTAGGTGGTGTTATTTCTAGTGCTATTGAACAGCAGGCTGGTAATGGAAAGTATTGCCAATCGTAGTCTGAATAATAAAGTATGTACGGTATTGTTAACTATACACGAAGAGAAATCTAGTGTTTAGTCCTGCCGCCAAAGATTTATAATCAAAATTTTCTCTGATAGCATTTTCCTGACGTATTATTATTCAGAAGATGAAACCAATTCATATGGAACAAACCGGTGGGGCCATTGACTTGAAATTCAAGCCTCCGAAGAATATGGTGTTATGACACGATATGACACATAACCAGGTCTGGCGTTCTTGTTATGACACAACATCGCTTGTAACCAGGTCTGGCGTTCATGACATATCACATCTATAACCAGGCCAGGCATCCGTGTTATGATTTCAGTATATACAGATATGTAGGTAGGTGAAATGAGTATGTATATACAGTGTATATGTATGGGTATATGTATGTATATACATAGTAAATTCAAGTATGTAATGATTAAGAATAAAATAAAAAAATGTGTAGAATCTAAGATGGTTATGCATTGTTACAAGGAAGACAATAATACTCTCATCGGATAAAATTCTGAATGTAATTCTGTTAAAATTTTAAAATATTGCATATTTTCTAATGAAAGATGAAAAAAAAAGTACGGCGTTCGACATGATAGCGTCTGCGACCTTCGTTTCCCAATACAGATATTTACGAGTGATTTGCTCATTCATATGCATCATCTGATTATATTCCTCCTTTCCCTGCTTCGTATGTTGTCACTTATGAGCAGCGCTTATTGTGTAAACGTCTTGAATAAGTGAGTACCCTCTTTTTGCTGTTTTTTTTTTTTTTTTTATAATGAAAGCTTATTCTGGTGATATAACGAGTGCTGATCTTCAAAGTAGGAAAATGTTATAACTCTCCCACGTCAGTTTAACCTTAGGTTTTTGCCGATATGAATTCAAATTATCCGTCATATAACATTACGTCGAAAACAGACATAAATTAATGCGAAACTGACTCCTAGACATTCGTAATCACCGTCATTGCCAGATGCGACCATCGTGATTATAGTGCAATAGCGACTTCTTCTTCTTTTTGTTTTTCTGCCGCCTTTGTTCCCATCGTTTGTGAATTGCTCACCCCTTCACAAACATCGCAAACGCTAATGATGGGGCATAATATATCTTTCGGGGGAGTAGGGGGTGAGAACACAATTTATGGTATGCGCTGCGGCTGTACATAATTGCCAGACGTTCCTGGACGCCAGGTGTTCGGCTGCTGGCCTCCTCAACATTTCCTTGTGGGCGATTTCGACGAAGCTCTCGAGGAAGTTTTTCTTCTTCCCTTTTTCCTCGTTCGGCTGCGCGACTGAATTTTCATTTGTCTATGAAGGATTTGGTGAAATTTAGGGATTAAAACCCCGCTAAATATTCAAGGCAGAATTAATTTGGATTGTTATTCAACACAAAACCATAAAGGACTTTTGAATTTGTTTTAGTCGATGAAATTTTTCGCGTATCTCCGGCAATTTATTCGCTAATGAACAAAAAGAAAAAGTTCAACGACTTTTCAATTCTGTGAACTCGATGAGGTAACTGAAGTTTCGCTGAACTGCTTCGAGGCATTTTCGACTGTATGATTTTCTTATAAGAAAACCGTACTTGAACATGATTTTGAAATATGTGAATTCCATTGGTGACTGAATTTTCACGTTTGTACAGCGGCTTTGACGTTGCTTGAGGGGTTTTGATTTTTGTGAATTCGATTTGCAGTTGCATAATTGATGAATATCTCCAATAGATTCTTTATCTTGTTCCAATCTCTCAGAAAAAGAAATGGAATTTGATTTTTGTAATTTTAGAAAAATAAATGGGATTTGATTTTTATCATTTTAGGAAAATAAATGGGATTTTGTCTTTGTAATTTTAGGAAAATAAGGAACTTGAGTTTTGTCATTTTAGAAAATTCAGGAATTTGAGTTTTGTCATTTTAGAAAAATAAATGCGATTTGATTTCTGTCATTCTGAATGCTTAACTGAATGTTAACATTGATCATTATTGCAAACTGTTTAATTATATGATTATAATTGAATAGGATCTTTTTTAAAAATTGATCCCCTCAAGGGTTTTAACCCGATATGTACCCACCTTTGTGGCTTGTTTAGTACAATCCCGTTGGGGATGACGGTAAAAACATAAACAAAAGACTGTAAATGTCAAAAAGATTATGACCCCTAAGAAATATTAGCCCTAGATCACGACCCCTAAAACCCTTAGGGGTGACTATCGAGGAAAGATAGGATTGAATAACTAAATGTTGATATTTTTACAATGAACATATAGAAATTACCTGTAAATTCCTCCAAAGGATTTTTAAATTCAGTGACTTCGCTCTGTTTACTGCGTTTTCACTTTTCCCGAATAGTTTTGTGGTTATTCAAGGACAAGTAACCGCAGCAGACATTACATTTCGTGAGCCCGTCTGGGTAACTGAATTTAAAAAACATATTTAAGAATAAGTAACAATACTTTTAGACTATTTTTCTCTTTATATATAAATATTCATGTTTTATTCTATGTCTGCATTTATTTTTCACATTATTTCTGTACGAGTTTTATATAGTTTATGATTTACATTAATTCAACTTGGTAACATGTTGGTCACTTTACTCTGTTAATAGTTTATTTGGTTATTAGTTGAAAATAATTGACAAGAGCTTGAGAATCACCTGACTTATAGAATTAAATTTAATTGAACTTTGCGAATTCGATTGGGTATCTTAATTTTCTAATCGATTCCTGTGAGGAATTTTGAATACCTCATTAGTGATATATTACTTGCAATTTATTGATGTCCTCAGACGGTGGCCGGAAATAAGGTCACACGGAAAAAAGTCACAGGGAAATATTCACAATTTTGGCTAGAAAAATAAGCCACAGGAAAAAGGTCACACTGATTTATTTATGGTGGTCGGTAATAAAGTCACAGGAAAAAATTGACAATTTTGGCCAAGAAAATAAGTCACAAGAAAAAAAGTTAATTTATGATGGCCGGAAATAAAGTCCCAGGAAAAAAAGTCACAGGGAAATATTCACAATTTTGGCTAGGAAAATAAGTCAAGAAAAAAGTCACATTAATTTATGATGGCCGGAAATAGTCTCAGGGAAAAAAGTCACAGGAAAAAATTGACAATTTTGGCCAAGAAAATAAGTCACAAGAAAAAAAGTTGATTTATGATGGCCGGAAATAAAGACCCAGGGAAAAAAGTCACAGGGAAATATTCACAATTTTGGCTAGGAAAATAAGTCAGGAAAAATGTCACATTAATTTATTGTGGCCGCTAATAAAGTCAGAGGGAAAAGATCACAATATTTCCTTGGGGTCATTATCATTTTTATATTTACGGTAAGCCCCAACGGGCTTGTACTAAACACGCCGCAAAGGTATATACCATCGATACATACCGGATTAAAGTTTACCCATAAGCCCCGTAGTGGGGTAGTGCCGTCAGTGCAACCTCATGCGGTGTACTGTAGGCATTACTTAAGGTTCTTTGCAGCGTGCCTTCGGCCCCTAGCTGCCTTTCATTACTTTTACTGTACTTCCTTTTATATGCTCTTTCTTCCCTCTTACTTTCCACCCTCTCCTAACAATTGATTTATAGTGCAACTGCTTTGAGGTTTTCATCCTGTTACACCTTTCGAACCTTTTACTGTCAGTTTCCGTTTCAGCGCTGAATGACCTTATGGGTCCTTGTGCTTGGCCTCTGACCTAAATACTATATTCAAAGTTTACCCTTGGAGTTCACTATCTAGGAAAGAATAATGTAACTTTTTTTCCCCTTAACTTTTTTTTTTTTTGTACATGGATTCTCTTAAACGGGGTACTTACTTTGGGAAAAAAGCAAAAAACCGCTTTTTGTATTCATGATATGAATTAGATTATTGAATTTTTGGCTAAGTTCTACAATCAGTGTGGCAAAGACGCCAACAGACGAATTTGGTGAATTCGGTCAAATGACTGAATGTTCCAACAGTGCAGAAACTCTCTATCTTTCTTGGAAATATCTGTGGACTATTTTCCTTTATTCCTCACACCGTTGGACTCTGGAACAGTCTCCCAGAGGATGTCGTGCAATTGGAACTTCATTGAAGCGAGAATACAGTGCATTACTACTGTAATACTATTCTTCTTGCATTTTAATGCTTATTAATCTCTTTTTTTTTTTTTTAATAAGTGGTACTATCTCTTCTTTCTGCATTTCCCTTTACTTCATTTTACTCCTTTCTAATGAACACCATATTATTATTTTATTATTATTATTATTATTATTATTATTATTATTATTATTATTATTATGATTATTATTATTATTTTATTATTAATTAATTATTATTATTATTATTATTATTATTAATTATTATTATTATTATTATTATTATTATTATTATTAAAATAGTTTAACCACACCTCTCAACCAAATTGTCAATTATTATTATTATTATATTTTAACCAAATCACTAAACTAAATCGCCAAACAGCACTTACATAGGTTGCTTCTCTGAGCCTCTTGATTTATGTTTCTGTAAACTTCATAAAACTGCGAAATTACATTGATGTAGGCATAGTGTGCAAAGTTCATTTTTAATTATCGAATGAAATGTATTCTTTTATACCGAATGACCTAAGTCGTAACGGGTACAAATATTTGCTAAATGAACAGAGAAGTTGCCAGTCCTGTTGGTTAATTTGTAAGTATATAAATAAATAATTGTGTTAATTCTACAGATTAATTGCCGATTAAAAGCGTTTTTTTTATGTTTTCATTGAACGAAGGCCAATACTTCCACAAGTTGTTATATAAACTGTAACATTCCCTTGGAAAAAATAAAATTGAGGAAACCAAGACGCATTTTATGTTATCTAATACGCAAAGAACTCTAAGATTAAAATTCTGCAAAAAGAAATATTAATTTATTTAAGCATAATATGAGCTGGAAGACTTCAGTTCTTAAGACGATAAACAGAATAAAAGGCTAAGGTTTACGAAGTCTAAAGGGGAATACATTCACTCCTGGAAAATAGAAATATGAAAATTGTTGTACCAAAAATATTTGCAAACATAAAACCAGGTTAAAAAGTCAGACTGTAAATAAAGACATATTCGTCTGATTGCAAATATGAGAAAGGTAATGTTAAATATGGTAAAAAAAACTCCTATAACTAGGTTTAAAAGTCAGGCTATGAATAAAGACTGATATTCGTCTGATTATAAATAAGAAAGGTAATGTTAAATATTTTAACAAACTCTTAAAACTAGGTTGAAAAGTCAGAAAGTAAATATAGACTGATATTCGTCCGATTGCAAATAAGAAAGAAGTCATGTTAGATATATCAACAATTTCATAAACCTAGGTTGAAAAGTCAGACTTATAAATAAAGACTGATATTCGCCTGATTATAAATAAGAAAGGCAATGTTAAATCTATTAACAAACCCATAAAACCAGGTTAAAATTAGACTTATAATTAAAGACTGATATTCTTCTGATTACATATAAGAGAAAGACAATGTTAAATTTAATAACAAACCCATAAAACCAGGTTGAAATTAGACTTATAATTAAAGACTGATATTCTTCTGATTACAAATAAGAGAAAGCCAATGTTAAATATATTAACAAACCCATTAAACCAGGTTAACATTAGACTTATAAATAAAGCCTGATATTCGTCTGACTATAGATAAGAAAGACAATGTTAAATCTATTAACAAACCCATAAAACCAGGTCAATATTAGACTTATAAATAAAGACTGATATTCTTATAAATAAAAACCGATATTCTTCTGATTGCAAATAAGAGAGGGGCTAAGGACCCCACCGCCCCCCGGCCCCCGCTCATGTGGGCGCATCTTTTGAGACGAACGCGTCCTTCGGTTCGGCGAAATGGCCGTTGGTGGCTTAGACGCCCTTCGGGGTAACCGATTTCCAATGAATGGCATTCCTACGGTTCTCGCTAAGCACCTGCTTGGGCAGGAAGAATGGAGGGGTAGAGAAAGAGAGAGAGAAACTTGGTAAAGGAGAGAGAGGGAGAGGGAGAGAAGCTTGCTAAAGGAGATAGAGAGAGAGAGAGAAGCAAACTGAGCTTCAGTTCGATGGATATGAAAGAGTACAAGAATAAAAAAAATGTATGAGGAGGGAGAGTGAGTGAGTGAAGAAAGCGATGTAAAGAATGAGAGAGGAGGGAGAAAGAGAGGGTAGTGGATAAATGTAGAAAGAGTAGAATGAAAAATAAAGAATGTGGGGAACAGAGAGAGAGACAGGCAGCGATGTGAGATCAGAAGGAATGCGGTAAAAGGTTAATACAAAAACTTAGTAACAACAGAAGTCGAAGAATAAGAAAGGTGAGAATGAGAGATAAGAGGGACGATAAGGAAGGAAGGAAATACGTAGGAAACGGTAAAAGAAAAAAATGATGAATTAGGAAGGATACAACTACAGAGAAATAAGCAGCAAAATAGATTGTGGAAGTCAAGGATGAAAATGAGAAAATAAAAAGAAGTTGGAATAAGAAAAATGTAGAACACGAAAAATAAATATAAAATGAAAATAAGGTAAAGGAACCCATAAAAATAAAAGTGTTAATGGGAGCCAGAGATTTTGGATGATGCCTAGGGAAAGGAGAGAGAAGTTAAATAAAAAAAAGTAAGGGAAAAATAGCAAGGTGAGGGATAAAAGAGAAAATAAAGATTGGTAAACAGGAGTGAAAAACTGATAACATCTCAACGAGGAAGTGGAATTATTAAAAAGTAGAGGAAAGAAGGCTTAGAAAAGACAAGGAAAAAGAAGTTTAAAAAAATGTGAGGAGGAGGAGGAGGTGAGAGAAAAGTTAAGAAAACATCGGATGAGACAGAAAAACTTCTCACTTCGAGAGGAAGCTTGAGAATTGTAGATGAGGTAAAAACTGAGGAAACTCAGTGAGGATCTTCAACGGTTTAGGAGGAAGTTCATTGGAGAAGTCTTTGAACTAAATGTGAGAAGTAGGAGGTGAGGAAACAACTTTTGGCAACTTGGGGGAGTGTGAGGTAAAACTCCTCGGGTTATGATAAAAATGAAATATTAATTGAGGAACTGCTTGTGAGGAGAATACCTCGAAGATATAAAGGAGAGTAGGGTAAACATCGCCGTTCGATGGGAAGATAAAATAATTGGAGAATCGGATTTGGAGAGAAAGCCAAAAGAAAAATGAGAGAGAGAGAACTGAGAGAAACTTGTCACCTAGCTGGGTAGAGGAAGAGGGAGATTAAAGGGAGGAATGCAGCCATATGGGGAATACGAAAAAAGGACGGAAGAACGAATCTTTCAGAGAAATACCTCCCCTTCAAAAAACGAGAGAGAAAAAAAACGAGGAAGAGGAAACGATAAAAGACCGATACATTTTGAGAAACGCAATAGATACGAAAAGTGGTTAAGGAACGCAAAGTTTATAACTATCTCCTGCGGATAATCAAGTTTGCATAGAGGGTTACGAAAATCAAATTTATGTGGAAAATATTTTGGCATCGAAATATCGGAGATGGATGCAGAACTCGAATAAAAAAAAGGGGGAAAATTAAGGCAAAGTTGACCGATAGCTAAAATATATTTTCGCAAATTAACTCTCCATTTTCCTTTTAATACCGACAGTTTTTCCAATATATTACGCAGTCTATATCCCTGTATGAAACCGGTAAACATGACAAAAGCTGACGTCTTGTTATTCTTTAGAAACTTCCCAGATAGGAAAATAGGCTGGTTGCACACATACAAAGATACATATAATTCTATTCTCCTTGCATTTTAATGCATTTTTGTCTTTGTTAATTTATTAATTACATTTTTATCTTTTTTCTTAAATAAGTGGAATCTCCTCTTTCTGTTTTCCCTTTACTTCCTCTTACTTCTTAATGAACACCATATATTTTGGAAGTTTGAATTACAAATTCCATAGAAATAGGTTTCATCTTCGGAATAATAGCATATACAAATATATGTTTGTGTCTGCTTTTGTAAACACATGTAAATAAATAAATGTATATAAATACAATTTCGTGCGCGCATGTTCGTGCAGTCCAATAATATGACTGACGGATCTCAAACAAACAAAAAGACAAAGTGTTCCCGGACATTGATAACATTCGTCCAATTATTCGTAACCTATATTCCATTCAATTTTTATCCATATTTTCTATGATCAGACATCAATATAATTCCGGTGCAGTAAAAGGGAATTAGTTCGCTCATTAACTACTTTGTCTTTTAAACGCGTCCTGTGAGAGGGACTTTATAAGCAGGAAATCCTTTCGTTTAAAACCACGAAACGCTTTTTTCCTCTTCCTGCTCTAGTAGCCATGTGCTCTCTCTCTCTCTCTCTCTCTCTCTCTCTCTCTCTCTCTCTTTAGTTATAGCGCATGTTTGCAATTCCATCTCTCTCTCTCTCTCTCTCTCTCTCTGTTATAGCGTATGTTTGCGTACCATCCTCTCTCTCTCTCTCTCTCGGTAGTTATGACGTAGGTTGCAAAACCCTCTCTCTCTCTCTCTCTCTCTCTCTCTCTCTCTCTCTCTCTCTCTGTAGTTATGACGTAGGTTGCAATACCCTCTCTCTCTCTCTCTCTCTCTCTCGCTTTCTTGGTAGTTATGACGCAAGCTTTCAACTCCACCTCTCTCTCTCTCTCTCTCTCTCTCTCTCTTGGTAGTTACGGCGCAAGTTTTTAATACTCTCTCTCTCTCTCTCTCTCTCTCTCTCTCTCTTGGTAGTTAAGACGCAACTTAATGCCACCGCTCTCTCTCTCTCTCTCTCTCCCGATCCTCAGGTCTCTCTCATCTCTCTCTCTCTCTCAGTAGTTATGACGTAGTTTTCAATAATACCTCTCTCTCTCTCTCTCTCTCTCTCTCTCTCTCCTACTCTCTCTTAGTAGTTACGACGTAGTTTTCAATAATACCCTCTCTCTCTCTCTCTCTCTCTCTCTCTCTCTCTCTTAGTAGTTACGACGTAGTTTTCAATAATATTCTCTCTCTCTCTCTCTCTCTCCTTAGTAGTTACGACGTAAGTTTTTCAATAATATTCTCTCTCTCTCTCTCTCTCTCCCTCGCTCTCTCCCTCAATCTCTCTCTCTCTCTCTCTCTGTAGTTATGACTAAGTTTGCAATACCATCCCTCACGATCCCTCGTTCTAAAAACAAACCTCAACTTAATGAGAAGAATGTGTTTTTCGCAATCGTTTCCTTATTCCTTTCTATTTGATTTTAACGATATCCTGAAGATGCTCTCTGTCAAGGACTCTTTCGTCACTTGTGTTTGTCTCATTTAAAGTGTCGTTTTATGAGCAAAAAACCCTCTGAAGTGTGAGACTATTTGCCTTAAATTGTATACTATTTACTATGATTCATCGTTTATACGTTAAGTTTATTTTCGCTGATATCAAATGATACCAAATCCCTTTTCGTCAATTTTTGTTTTCCGTGATGGCAGGTAAATCATAACCAAACAACGGCGAAATCAAATTGTTTTCTTAGGCTTACCTGACCCGTGCTAAATCTTTCAGTGCAATTTATCTTTTATCGTTCTTTTTTTTATACAACATTAGTGCATCTGTAGCTTGGCTCTTGTGCTTTATGTATAGTGTATATATATACATATATGTGTGTGTGTGTATTTGAGTTTATATATTTTTGTGAGTGTGTTCTTTCATGAACATGTTATTTGAGTACGTTCCAAAGAAAATTGTTATTTTTGTTATCAATAATAGTTTAATCAGACCACTGAGATGACTGCCATCTCTTACAGGGCTGACCCGAAATGATTTGAGTGAAATACTGTATCAGGTCCAGGCCAGAGGCTAAGCACTGGCACCAAATAGGTCGGTCATTCGGTGTGGTGATGAATGAATGACAATGAAACTTTACTGCATCAGTTCTTCAAACTATTGCCCTGCCGTTTAGAGGGTCGGTGTTAATTTGGGACAGTGCAGGGAAATTGAAGGACCTTGGTGAAAGTTTAAAAATATCCTTGACTAGAGGAGGATGAAGGCAAAAGAGAGCAGGAATATGTTGATTAGAATAATGCGAGCGGAAAAGTAGTGAATGTTATTATGGATGATTGTAGAATGGAAGCAATGGATGGTAGTTAGTGAAAAGGTGACTCACCTCGTAGGTAGAACAAGGAAGGTAGCAGGAGAAATGCAAAATATCTGGAAAAGAAGTTTATTTTTCTTTTGAAGTTAGAATTAGAATGTATTAAGGAATCGCTGAGTCAATTCACCCGTAAGAGAGTAAAGCATAAATGGTGAATGGAAATGAGAGAAAACGTAAAAACTGTGGCGATGTATCGTAGGTGATGTTTATGTGGAGTAAGAACTGAAAAGATCGTGAAATTATAATTTCAAAGAAGTGGTCAAACGGTTGTGGTAGATACAAAGAAAATGGACCAGAGTTTTGAGATGGTTCGGTCGAAGAGAAAAAGAGGACGATAGGCGGATTAGAAGAGAGTGTAATTCGAAAGTGTTGTGAAGGAGGAGAATTGGACCTAACAAGTGCCGGAGAGATTGGTTGCAAGAGATTTTAGACCGAAGGGCCTTAGTATCCAGGACCCCGTAGCGGGGTAGTGCCGTCAGTGGACCTCATGCGGTGCACTGTAGGCTTTCCTTAAGGTTCTTTGCAGCGTGCCTTCAACCACTTTCGTTCCTTATACTGTGCATCCTTTCATATTCTCTTTCTTCATCTTACTTTCCACCCTCTCCTAACACTTGATTCAAAGTGCAACTGCGAGGTTTTCCTCCTGTTACACCTTTCAGACTTGTTACAGTCAATTTCCATTACAGCGCTGAATGACCTCATAGGTCCCAGTGCGTTTCCTTTGGCCTAAATTCTAGATTCAACTCTACTTGGTATCCAGGAAGGAACAGGATACACGCAAGATAGATGTAAATGGTACTGAATGTGTAGGAATGTTAGCTGGTGATGAGCCTTCTTTGTATGATTATGAAGCAGCAAATGTGGAAATTTTCTCCACAGGTAATTAATCCTTGTTTTAAAAAGATACACTTAAGACTCTATGGTCTAATTCTCATGATATACATCTCTCCATCACAACAGCCAGAGTTCAAATCCCATCTAAGCTGTGTATAATGTGCTTGGTTAATAAACAGACTATAATGAGTGAAAATCAAGCATGGAAAAAATTCATGAGATTAGCAACCTTTCCTTAAACTGAATAAGTTTGATTTTGATTTTCATGAAATTTAGGCTGTCAAACCAGGCTCTATATAGGGCACTTCCGGCCCATTCAGCGCTTAAGAATGTGAAAAGAGATGGGTGAGGTGGTCGGCCAATAACAAATGAAAGGATCCAGAAAATAAAGGAGATGACGTAAGAGATCTAAAGATGGAACCAGGAGAAACCCCCACAGTTGCACCATGAAATAATAGTTAAGAGAGGTTGGGCAGAGGGGGGGGTATGCTCTTAGTGCACCTCACGGGTTGCACTGTAGGCATTAATAAGGTTCTTTGCAGCGTCCTTTCAGCCCTGAGTTGCAACCCCTTTCATTCCTTTTACTGCACCTCCGTTCATATTATTTTTCTTCCATCTTACTTTCCACCTTCCTAACAGTTGATGCATAGTGCAACTGCGAGGTTTTCTTCCTGTTACACCTTTCAAACCTCTTACTGTCAATTTCCGTTTCAGCGCTGAATGGCCTCATAGGTCCCAGTCCTTGGCCTTTGGCCTAAATTCTATATTCAGTTCAATTCATTTCAGATCGAATATCTCTTTGTGTCAAAGGATTACTTCCATTATTTTTTAGCATTAGAACTATATCCTTTTAAGTTCTTGAAACTACATCCATAACTCACTCACTATGAGGCAGTTATACAGTTACATTATGTGACTAGTGTCTCGTATTTTTTCATTTATTCATTTCAATTCATTGCTATGGGTCATTTTTATTATTGCTTTATGATTTATCAGAGTATTTGTGGCCTATGGCTTCCGGGTTTTAGTTATCGTTCTATGCGAATCGGTTATTTTTATTTTGCTTACTTTTTTTTACTCATAGACTGGTAGATTATTTCATATATTAAGGATTTTCTTCCATTTTTTATTATTTTTTTTTTTATTTCAGACCTACATCTCACGTTACAGGGCTGCAGTATGCTACACATTTATTAGTAGGTCTGAAACTCTTGTATATTCTTGACCCAGTTCTTCATGTCTCTTTTTCCTTAATTACTGATTTTTTCTCATCATCTGTTTGAAATTTCGTATCAGCATCCTCGACCAAAGACTTTTTTCTTTCACGCACATATGGCAGCTACCAGTCTTGTGCATTGCGGTCTGGTATCACTAATCTCTCTCTCTCTCTCTCTCTCTCTCTCTCTCTCTCTCTCTCTCTCTCTCTCTCTCTCTCTCTTCCTTTTTTTCCACTTCTCAAATCTGCATAATGGCATGGCATTATCTCTATGGGTGGGATAGCGAACTCACTTGAAGAAGACTCTCATTATGGCGAGATCGCCGTGAGATATGAATATCAAAATTGCCCCTAATTTCGATGGAACTCTGAGGTAGATGGTCACAATTACTCTTTTTAAAAAATGTTATACAAAAAGAAGGTATATATGCTTAACTTATGGTGTATCCATTTTTTACCTCAAATCAATTTGGCTAACGTGTACTTCATTTTTTTATTTGTTTTTAAAGCGTACGATGACATCCTAATATGGTCATCATGTGCTACTGTGGGTTCTTCATATTCACATACGGACATAAGAACACATACGTCATATGTGATGACATCTTGATATCTTTATCTTAAGCTGCTTTGAATCCTTCGTAAGAATTCTCCTACAGGCATAAGCACTCACACTACATATATATACATATATATATATATATACACACACACACACACACACACACACATATATATAATAATATATAAATATAATATTTATATATATATATATAATATATATATATATATATATATATAAGATATATATATATATATATATATATGCTACCCAATTGTTTAGTGTTCAATTCGCGCTACTTCGGGAATATCACCAAAGTAAAAATGGACGTTCAAAACCACTCAGAAAATTTCATGATATATATAATATTACTATATATATCTATATATATATATATATAGATATATATATATATTAGAGGAGATAGAGAGAGAGTAGAGAGAGAGAGAGAGAGAGAGAGAGATGTGATGTAAATCCACTTAAGAGTTTGAACAGTCAAGTCAATTGTTTCAAGTTATTTAGTCGTTGAAAATCTGGAGTCTTGCTATACGAAAACGTTGACAGTTCCTGTTATGCCATCAGTGAACATAATTATTATTAATGTAAATTTCTTCGTTAGAGTAAGTTTTGCACAATGGATAACATATTAAATAGGGAACAGCCGTAAATGTAGCATTATTTTGAGAATGATATACATGGTTTTTTCGGCTCTAATTTTTCTGGGGGTTTTATCTATATATATTATTATTATATATATATTATATATATATATATATATATATTATATATATTTTTTTTTTTTTTTTTTTTTTTTTTTTTTCTTCCCTTCGAAAAATCTTATCCTAGGAAAATATAAATCACTAACTTTAATATAAGCTCCTGCCTAATTCCATAGAGATTCCATACAGAGTGGTCTTGCAAAATCATATCTTTCAATTCAGTTACTAAACAGATTTCCCATTTAAATACCATTTAGAATATTTTGTTTTCCTAGGAATACTAATAAGACAGCAAGATTAACATCTTTACTAATTTGATCTAATTTTCCTTAGATACATAGAGAAATAGGGATGAAAATGCTGTATTTGATTGACCTCAGTTGTCAAACATTTTTCATAAGGTGTTCAATCTATTGTTTTTTTACTAATCCCCAATAAAACTTGACATGTCAAACGTTTTCCATAAGGTAGTTGTCAAACACTTTTCATAAGGTAGTTGTCAAACATTTTTCATAAGGTATTCAATCTATTGCCTTTTTACTATTCCCCAATAAAACTTGACAAGTCAAACGTTTTTCATAAGGTAGTTGTCAAACATTTTTTCCCAAGTAGTTGTCAAACATTTTTCAGCAAGGTAGTTGGTCAAATTTCATTTCTCATTAAGTATTCAATTTTATTTTTTCTATGATATCACATTCCCAATAAAACTTGACATGTCAAACGTTTTCCATAAGGTAGTTGTCAAACATTTTTCAGAAGGTAGTTGTCAAACATTTCTCATAAGGTATACAATATATTGCTTTTTTTACTATCCCCCAATAAAACTTGACAAGTCAAACGTTTTCCATAAGGTAGTTGTCAAACATTTCTCACAAGGTGGTTGTCAAATATTTTTCATAACGTATTCAATCTATTGCCTTTTTACTATTCCCCAATAAAACTTGACAAGTCAAACGTTTTCCATAAGGTACTCAATCTATTACTTTTTTTACTATTCCCCAATAAAACTTGACATTACCCTCTTTGGCCACTTCTTTTGCCTTGCGTGTCCAACCTGCAGCCCAACAGCGATCGGGAATTTGACGGATCGCTGCTCTTCCATCTCTTAATGATGCCTTTTCTAGCGCTTCTTCTGATGCCGACAAGATTGCCTTTCAGCAACCCAAGATTTCAATCTATCAGTCAAAATCGATTTTTTCGGTAATGGAGGCTTTTTTTGTTGGTAACTCGAGGCTACTGCTGTCAATGCTTCCGCAAGACTGCTGTGTTTACCTCCAGACTGGTCTTTCTATGTCGAGGGTATTCTTGTTCATTCAACAATGGGATCTTTCCTATAGATACTGACCGCCAGCAAAGTTCGGGGGTCGTTACCTGGGACTAATATTTCTTTAGGAGTCGATATCTTCATGATATTTCAAGTCTTTTGTTTATGTTTTTACGATCATCCCAAAGGGCTTGTACTAAACACGTCGCAAAGGTGGATACATACCGAGTTAAAACCTCAGTGGTTCATTATCTACGAAAGATCCCAAGATTCTGAGACTGATATCGGTACCTCAGCATCGCAGACGAAAAGTCAGTGCTAAAACTGAATCTTCTTGCTGCTTCTGAGGAACCAGGTTATAATCAGTGATCACTGAGTAAAGACCCATTCATCTTCGTAACGATAATCAATTTGTGCAAGGTTGGACAACATGTGGCACCTGGATCGTGAGTTTCTGTGAGATATTTCGGGGATTTTTTTAAATAGCGTATATTAGTATACCTTTTTACCTCTACTCGACAAATTTCCTTAATTGATTTTAGAGTACCTGATAATTTTCATTGTCAGCAGATTACATAAACAAAGCAATATGGAAGGTTTTTATGTCTCTTAAAACCTTTTTGTTGCTCTTCTTGAAAGCTTCCATCTTTCCTATCAGTATAATTTCTGAAAGTATAAAAACTATTATGTTTTTTACTGCTGTTTAAAAGAAGTAGCTGAAGATTTTGAAACATGCAAGACTATAATGGGTTTCGGGTGCCTTAATAAAAAAAACGGGTAAAAGAATATATATAATTTCTGAAATTTTCAGTATAATTTCTGAAAGTATAACGATTCATGTCTTTCACTGCTTTTCAGAAGAAGCAGTTGAAGATTTTGAAACATGCAAGACCATAATGGGTTTCGGGTGCCTTCTGAAAAAAAAAAAACGGGTTAAAAGAAAACGAAAATAATTGGTTTGGTCAGAACACGACCCCCTGGCGCCAGAAGACCTTCGTCGTCGGAAGAGCTACTACTGACTCCTGCTGTCCTCTCCATCATGCATACCGTGGGAACCGTCAATAGCCAAATTCCCTGACAGAGAGAAAAGAACTAGTATATGCGAGCAGCTTGCTTTGGGACCCCTAATTCCCTTCACCCCCCCCCCCCCCCCCTCCCCCCCCCCCCCCCCTCCCCATTCCCTAGTCAGTCTCAGCCACCCCACCAACTCCCATCCATCCATAGGGTGGAGATAATGGCATAACCTCTGCTGTCCCTCGAGCTTCCCTCCTTCACACATTCGCTTTAGTCCCTCGTCTCAGCGTCCAGCCCGGTAGCAAATTACCACATGTTTCTCTCCCCCCCCCCCCCCCCTCCTCCGCCCCGCCATTCCCCTCACCCTCCCCTCCCTCCCTCCCCATTCCATTCTTTTTCTGGATGGGGTTAAGAGAACAATATGGTTATCCTGCTGGAGCATATTGCGAGGGAGGGGAGAGGGAGAGGTTTTTTTTGGTGGGGGGAGGGGGGTGGGGGGCAGCGTCGGCAGCCAATATCCCATCTGGCCCCAAATGCAGCGCGGTGTCATGAGAAAACCCAGTGATATAATTTGGCCGTAATTTCTGGGAAGATCGCTTCGTTCGGTCTTCTTTCATCTCGTAACAGTCATTATGAATTTGCAATACGCTGGTGTGGGTCTGAGAGAGATGCGTAGATGGTGCAAAAAAAAAAATAAAAGGAAGTACATTATCTACTCTATGTACCTCTATGGGGTTCCAAGTACTTACGGATGTGTGTGAAACTAAAGTTATAACGTTCTAAGGGGTCCACAATAATACGAATGTTAAAAGTTCGTGTATAATTTATAAACACTAAAAGATTTCGAAAACTTCCCTGGGTTCATCTTCAGGCCAAAAATTTTTGAACTGAAGATGAACTCTTCCGTTCGAAAGCTTTTATGAAGTGTTTATAAATGATGCACGAACTTCTAATATTCTTATTATTGTGGACACCTTCGAACAATGTATTTACTCTCGTGATAGAGAGTTTTTTCCCAACTGAGATTATAATTATGACATTTCTGTAAATGTCATTGCAATCAATATTAATGTTGCTACTGGTGTTCTTAATGATCCTGCCACTACTTTCAGGACTGCTAATTGCAAATAATTGTTAAATTAAACCCTCCGAATGTTTAGAGTTTTAGTGATAAGAAATTAAAAATTAAAAAGCCAATAGCTCTTAAAGGTTTTGAAAAATGAATAAAAAAATGTGAGTGAAAAGAGAATATCATCAAATTAATTTGAGAAGTGTTAGCAACAAATGGCTGTGAATTTTAAATAACGACTTTCAACTTCGCGTGTATTTTCATTCGTCCCGTTTGTATGAATTATTATAAAATATCCAAATTAATTGCTACAACCATATGATGACTTCAAAAGCCGCTAGTTTCATTATCTGCTTTATGAGGTCAAAAGATTAGAAGAGATGACACTTTTAAAAACCAGGTAATGACTTCATAATTTGTACTTCGTTCTTAATATGAATTAATATAAAAAAGGGCTATTTATTTATCTAATCAATCTTAACCTTATTTTACCAAGTCGCTCTGGTTATTTTTATTTAAATAATTGTTGGTTTTTATTTGTATGTTTTAAAACGACGACGGAGCGATGTACGAGAAAATATTATTATTATAGATTATTATTTATTATTATTATGATTATTTTAGTTAGTTATTATTATTTATTATTATTATTAATTATTTGATTTATTTATTTATGTTTATTTAATTTTATTTATTTCATCTTTTTTTTTTTTTTTGGCTGATCACAGTTCTCCAATTCGACTGGGTGGTATTTATAGTGTGGGGTTCAGGGTTGCGTCCTGCCTCCTTAGGAGTCCGTCACTTTTCTTACTATGTGCGCTGTTTTTAGGATCACACACTTTTGTATGAGTCCTGGACCTACTTCAGCCCCTAGTTTTTCCAGATTCCTTTTCAGGGATCAAGGAATCGTGCCTAGTGTTCCTATTATTATTATAATTATTATTATTATTATTATTATTATTATTATTATTATTATTATTATTATTATTATTATTATTATTCACAAATTGAAACCAAATCATATGGAACAAGCCCACAAAAGCTATTAACTTGAAATTCAAGTTTCCAAAGAGTATAGTACTCATTAGGAATTAAGAGAAGATAAAGGGAAATACAACAATAAATCACATTAAAAAGAAAAAATAAATTGATAAAGAGATATAGATTTATTAAGATGGAAGGAGAATAGCTTTAATGTAGTGATTCACAGCATCTTTGCTTGAGCTTTTGAAGTTTCAATTGCAGGACAAATATTTGTTCTAATTTCACGACACTGAATAAGTGAATATTTATATATTTTTCTGATATGTTGCTGAGAAAACGCCACTGCTGCAAGTAATTTCATATTGCAGGTTGAATAATAAGTTGCTCATAAAGTTTACTTCATTTTTTATTATTTATCGTCGCTGCTGTTACTTTTAGATTGACTATCATTAAATCTCTAATGTTTTTTTTTTGTAGCTTTTCGCTTACTCGGGGAGTAAGCCTACAAACTACTCTGTTGTTGTTGTTGTTGTTGGAGAGGGTGTTAGGGAAGGTCTATGAAGAGCCTAAAAAGGTCTGAAAAAGGTGTTTTGTGTTGAGTCAAAGATACAGGAATTTTGGTCTTTGATATTTATAATTTATCTATTAGAATGAAAATGTAAAAAAATAAATAATGTGCACGTTAAACAGTACAGAAAAATTATATCTGATAAAATACAGCATGTTTATTTCAATATTCGTTGGTGAAACTGGGCTCTATTTGACCGTAGAATTTAACACATTTTAAGTTAATTAAAAGTTAGGAATCAAATGTTTACCACCTGCACCGGGGAAAATTTTGCACGCATCCTGAGTAAGCTGGAGGTAGGATCACGCCTTGTTATATTGGCTGTTTTTTATTAATATGATGATTGATACTTTTGCATCTAATGTCTCAGTTTTTGTTGTTCTTTAACATTAGTTTTCATTTTTTTTTAACCTAAAATATTTTGAATGATAAAGTGTGAAGGGTTTTAAACACAATTTGACTTTTCACAAAAAAAATAAATCTTATTTTCACGTCACTAATGGATGGATGAAGGTTTAGAATTATTTTAAGATGATTATTTTCTTAAGAAATTATTATCTAATTAAGGAATTTTAGTGTAGTTGCAACAGTGACTGTGTTCAAGTGACATTTCGAAAGCTTCCGTCTTATAAAATTTTTAATACACATCTTACATAAGTGTGGACTTTTATTACTTCAAAGTTTTCTAATCACGTTATGGTGATTTAGATTATATTATATTATCATATATATATATATATATATATATATATATATCTGTGGAATTAGTAAGCATGCTTTGATATTCTAAAATAGTGGAAACTGACAACCGAAATTGTTAGAAAATATCATTCATTTTCCTCTAAGACGAAATGATGACAAGGATATGCAGGGAGTTTAGGAAAACAAACCAACCATAAAGAATATATGTGGGCATTCATCATATATATATTTTATACCGTCTAGCGAATGAGTACCCATTCTGGTCCTCTATATATCCCTCTTATAAATACAAATAACAATACCACACATGCATACATAACCACACTCATTATGTATATGTATTAATATAAAATTATATTATGATATTATATATATAATTTTTTTGATAATACATCATATAGTATGTATTATTTATATAATATATATTATATGTATATATATACATATGTGTGTATGTATGTATGTGTGTATGTATGTATTTATATAAGAGGGAGATAAAGAGACAGAATGGGCACTCATCCGCTAGACGGTATAAAATGTTTTATATATGATGTATGCCCACATATATTCTTTATGGTTTGGTTTGTTTTCCTAAACTACCTGCATATCCTTGTCATCATTTCGTCTTAGAGGAAAATGAATTGATATTTTCTAACAATTTCGGTTGTCAGTCTCCACTATTTTAGAATATCCAAGATGCTTACTAATTCCCGGTTCATAAAGTCAATTTTCTACTATTTTAGAATATCCAAAAGGATTACTAATTCCTGGTTCATAAAGTCATTGAATGGCTAGGGGTTCCAATAAGTAATTCTCGTTTTATAACTTAAACAGAACATTTAAAGTCTTTATAATTGATGAAATATCGAAGATGTTGTATAGTTATTGACATATATTTGTTTAACAAATATGTATGAAAGAATCGACAAAATTATCCAAGAACGTTTTAGTATTGAACACAGACTTGTTTTTAAATTAATCAAAAATTTTTAATTTGTCACAACATAAATTTTTTTCTCGTGTATAAAATGAGTTCATGATATAAATTCAAAATTAGTAATAAATTTATTTTCATTTTTTAGCAAATTCATCTTTTTTGAAGAAATTACTAAGTAATGCAATACCGTGAGAGCGGAGCAACTAATCACGTAAATCGTCCAATACAGCATCTGCCACCACGAAACAGGTGCTCTTGACTCCAACAGCATTCCTGATTCCAAATTGCATTCCCGATTCCCACGGGACAGGGAGTGGGTTACTCGAGGGTGGCAGCTGATTCGGAACGACAATTATTGATTGGAATGGGCTCTATTAAATTCTCCCACGAGCACAACACACGCACGCAACGCTCTGGGCGCTATTGTTTTCCTTGGGCATGCCTGGGTACATCACTCTCGGGCCCTTGCCACCCCATTCCACCAACCCCCCACCCCCCCGCTCTCTCTCTCTCTCTCTCTCTCTCTCTCTCTCTCTCTATATATATATATATATATAATATATATATATGTGTGTGTGTGTGTGTATGTGTGTTATATGTACATATATGTGTGTATACATACATACATACATGTACAGTATATATATTATTATATATATATATATTATATATATATAGATATATATACATATATATTATATATGTATCATATCGACAAGGCGTTGTTTCGGGTAATAGGCAATATTTTTCCCTATTTGTCACTCTCTCTCTCTCTCTCTCTCTCTCTCTCTCTCTCTCTCTCTCTCATACACACATTCACACACATACATACAAATGTTTTATCTTGCCTAAATTCCCTAAATTCACCGGAAGCAATGGTCAAACAATGTGGTCACCGGGACCGTTTTAATAGACAAGATTTTTTTTTTTATCAACAGTCGATACTTTTTAAATGTATTTATCACAGAGTTACTTCATGGGTTTACTGTAGAACAGAAGTATGAATTTATTGTGCTAGATTTGCCTCATGTTTATGCTCTGAGCAAGAAACTCATGAGCTCTCATTAAAAGTATAATCATTAATTATCGATAAGACAAACTCCTCTTTGAGGATTTGAATTGCTGGCCAATGGAGTAACCGGCCACTTCCCCGTAATGGGTAGTGCCGTCAGTGCACCTCATTCGGTGCAATGTATGCATTACTTAAGGTTCCTTGCAGCGTCCCTTCGACCCCCAGCTGCAACTACTTTCATTCCTTTTACTGTACCTCCGTTCATATTCTCTTTCTTCCATCTTACTGTCCACCCTCTCCTAACAATTGTTGCATAGTGCAACTGCGAGCTTTTCCTCCTGTAACACCTTTCAAACCTTTTACTGTCAATTTCCGTTTCAGCGCTGAATGGCCTTAGTTGCCCCAGTGCTTGGCATAATGCCAAAAATCTGTATAAATGAAAAAATATATCCACTCATACACACGAGGAATGTGAGGAATCATGGTAGAGTACTTCTTATACTGTACTTGGGATCATATTGGGCCATCACACCTACATTTATGGTTTTCACCCATTCCAAAACTTGCTGACAGTGAGTAATTGTATTCAGTTCTCCAGTGCAAAGAAGGCAAGAATGTCGTCTACCATTGATTTTATGCTTTCTCCAACATTGATTGGAACCAGTTCTAGTTTTTGTATCCTTTGACAATAGCGTAACAACAGTCACGATGTGAATGATTTTGGTACATATATTGCAACTTTTTGTGTACCTTGTGTTCGAATTTAGTTAGATGATTTTGTACAAAATTGAAGTACTAATATGTCATTAGAATTCTTCTATGTACACTATAATCACAAAATTTACCAAATTCCTCGCTTACCTTTGTATTCGTTGTTAGTACATTTGCTGACTATATATGTAATGTATATTGCATATACAGATATTATTAGTTTTATAATAAAAGATGAATATTGATATTCAAGAGAGAATACAACTTGTAATGGCCATTTCATTTCGGGCACTAGAGGAGAATTAAATATGTTTGCTCACTGCTAATGAAAGCAATAATAATAATAATAATAATAATAAGGAAATGGTTACTGTGAATGATGGCTTATGGTGCCTTTTCAATCCTCTTTTTCATTTCCTTTTATTCTTTTTTATTTTTAATTATGCGGGATACTACAAAGTTTCTCTTACAAAATGCTATAAAATGGTTAACTTTACCTTATTAGTGGTTTTTATCTTATATAACATTATCAGTACATAGGATTTACGTACGTGTTGTTTTTGTAATCATCTGTGGACTTCCACAGTCAACAAAGACGGCAGAATATATATATATATATATATATATATATATATATATATATAATATATATATATATATATATATATATGTATATATATATATATATATATATATATATATATATATATATATATATAACAATATATATATATAATAGTATTTATATTCATATATGCATGAATGTATATATATATATATATATATATATATATATATATATATATATATATATATATATATAATATATATATATATATTATATATATATATATATATATATATATACATACATATATATATATATATATATGTGTGTGTGTGTGTGTGTGTGTATACTGTATATATAGATGCACCGATTATTATTTCTGAGTCAGTCAAATAGCCCACAAATTGAATGCCGATATAAGGCAGGTTCAACAGACCCATTTGTCGTGAATTCTTTACAACTCTGCTGAATTCAATTTAATAATGTCATTCGATTTAAAATTATTCATCTAACTTTGTAAGAAATAATCTCCAAAAAAACAGCATCGCTGAAAACGAAAAAAATAAATAAACAAGCAAAAGCCTTCAAATAATCCTCGTGCATTGCTGCTTCCGCCGCCAGGGAACAGGTGCTGTGGCTTCCAGCGCGAATCCTGACTCCAGTTTTGTGTCGTTCCCGATTCCCACGGGACGGGGAAAGCCTTCTCGTGGCCAGCAGCTGATTACAACAACAGCAATTATTGATTGGATGGGTACGGGCAGATTCTCCCACGCGCATACACGCGCACTCAATGGTCAGACGGCGTTGTTTTCCCCCCTCTGTCATACCCAGGCTTTCTCTCTCTCTCTCTCTCTCTCTCTCTCTCTCTCTCTCTCTCACTGTAATGCTACCTTAATTATATATTATTATAATGTGATAATCTCTCTCTTCCCCCTCTATATAGATAATATATATATATATATATATACTAGATAATATATAGATATATATATATATATATATATATATATATATATATATAAAGGTTTTTTTGCACGAAGGAAAAAAAATGAAAACGCGAGTTAGCCGAATAGGACCGAAAGTACTCGGCTAACTCGCTTTTTCATTTTTTTCTTTCGTGGCAAAAAAACCTTTATTTATACATAGCATCACGTTTTATATACTTCGTGATCAAGTTATTCATATAATATATATATATATATATATATATATATATATATAGAGAGAGAGAGAGAGAGAGAGAGCGAGAGAGAGACGAAGAGAGAAACATGAATTTCTATCACATCACCATGATTCATATACATCAATAATATTAAGCTACAAATGTCTTTTAATATTCAATTCGCTCTACCTCGGAATTAATATATTTTCATAAATGTGTCCAAGTGTCCTCTCTCTCTCTCTCTCTCTCTCTCTCTCTCTCTCTCTCTCTCTCTCTCACACACACAGTGTTATTTATCACATCCTGACTTTTCTCACGTCTTCATTGTAGTCAGTTTAATAAAAACTAACGAATTATCCGTCGCGATATTTCTGGTCACGAATTTGTTTACAAATCTCCCCAGTGGCCTTAGGCGTTAATGTTTCTAGCGTCCCTGAACTTAATAGTACTTCTGTAAACATGTACTTGTTCTCATACAATCATCAATCCTTTCGTTTATGTCTTATTATACTTTTTTTGCTTGTTTATAATCTACTCCAGTTCTCTTGGATCAGGTATTCCCTGACCTTTGTACTTTTGTACTCGTGCACTTGTTCTTATACAACTGTTAATCCTTTCATTGGTGCCTTGGTGTCTTATTATTATTTTTTGCCTATTTATAATTTACTCCAGTTCTCTTGGCTCAGGTATTCCTTTTTTTTTTCTTTTCTTTTTTTTACATACGGACGATCTGATAGTCAAGAGGAGCACTTACATACAGTTATTTCTGGCTGGTGTGTTTCTCTCTCTCTCTCTCTCTCTCAGGTGTCACACTCATTAGTCTTCTAGTTGGCTGTGACCGGATAACTAATATTCTAATGTTCTCAGGCTCTGAGCATTTCCTTTCTCTCTAAACTAAGGCTTCTAATAGACTTTTACTTCACTTTTGTTTTACTTTTTTGTGATTTCTGCTTTTGGGTATTCATTTATTGTTGCTTTTTTCACTTGTGGGTTTTTGCTTTTTAGTGATCTGTTTATTGTTATTTACTGCATAGTGTTCATTTATTTATATTCCTTCTGTATATATTTATACTCATATATATATGTACATATACATACATATGCATATACATATCTATATATATGTGTGTGTAGTTGTGTAGGTATGTGTGCGTATGTTTGCAAATGTATATACATAACTTTAAATACCACTGTGTAATACACAGCTTCAGTATTAAATCCAACAGTCGTAGTAAGTGACATAAATAAAAACGTACCTCTTGTAGGTTTCTCCACATCTATTTATGGGCAAATACTTGTGTACGTTCATTAGATCAGTATTTATCCACAATCTCTATAAAAACGAACCTTGTTTAACAGTCGTGACTGGTATTAAAGGACTTAACCTTATCAAAAAAAAAGTAAACCTGTCCTACAAAAGTTACTGCTGCTGCTGCTATTGCTTCCAGTGATTAAAAAGCTGTTATTATTAGCAGTACTTTGGCTACTAGTAATTGCTACTTGTACTGTGGTTAGCAGTATATTTGTAGGCCTTTTCCTGCCCTAGAGGAAGTCTAACGTCTTACAAAGAACCTTTCCCCAGTGAAATTCCTCTCTCTCTCTCTCTCTCTCTCTCTCTCTCTCTCTCTCTCTCTCTCTCTCTCTCTCTCTCTCTCTCGTGGGGATCAGTGGTAAGCGTCCAGCTCACAATCGAGGGACCAATATGCAATCTCGAACCACACGAAGGGACAGGCGAATGGTCCAGTTTCCTAAAATCAATTGTTATTAGGTTGATTTGAGTAGTGAATTAGGAACCTGGTTGTTAGTCGACTGTTTGGGTGACAACTGAGAGGGGAAAAAAAGAAATAGTATTTCAAGCCCATCAAAAGGCATACCATTAAAACGTCACGGCCTCGAGAAGGTAACACGAACCTCATCACGGTTAAATCATTTATAAAATATGTTCATAAGATATTCTCTATTGTATGTGTGTGAGCTTATATGTGTAACAACACAGTATTTCGATTTTTTAAACTCAATCTATTTCTCTCCTTTAATGAACTTCTGTCATAAAACTCTCTCTCTCTCTCTCTCTCTCTCTCTCTCTCTCTCTCTCTCTCTCTCTCTCTCTCTCTGTCCTAATATAACATCTGAAGCCGAATATCACGGATTTATCATATTTCTAAGGCAATCAAGTGGGTTAGCCTGAAGTAATGGTAATAAAAAAAAATTTATATCAAAAACTCTTAAGGTAATAATATGGTTATATCTCTATATTTTTTCAAACTCTCTAGGTAATAATACGGCTCCAGTTCTATATTTTTGTAAATCTCTCAAGGTAATAATACATCGCCATTTCTATATTTTTTTGAAACTCTCAAGGTAATACTGTAATACGGTTCCATTTCTATATTTTTTAAATCTCTCAAGGTAATAATACGTCGCCATTTCTATATTTTTTAAACTCAAGGTAATAAATAAGACGGTTCCATTTCCATATTTTTTAAAACTCTCAAGGTAATATTATTGTTCCATTTCATTGTTTTTTATTGGTATTATTATTTACTTATAGCTTAACATTTTTCTGTAGCATATTTCACCAAAATACAAATAACAAAATTACTCTGTTAGTGAATAAAAAAAAATTAGCGTTCCTTTCTGTTATATTTTGTGTTCATTTTCAGATTCATCGCTAAAAGTGAACAGCAAAACTGATTGTCAGTGACTGCATACGTTTGCCTATGAATGATGATGATATTGTTATTTATATTATTACTGGGTTATGGTGAATGTTGTTATTTGTTTATATTTATTTTTTATTGGCGAAAATCTATGTTCATAAACAAATTAAGTCACGGTGCTAACTCCGGTTGCACGTAAAGTTGATTACATTGTGTCAAAATTGGAATTTTTTGTATCTTTTATTAGAAAAATACATTAATTCAGATTTAAAGTTGTTTCATAGTATTTACATAATATTACCTGGAAATTTTTCTTCTTACCTCTTACTTTTATAAACAGAACATTGTATATTTAAGTAGTTATCAGGAAAGTACCTTTTACACTTACATCCGTAAGTAATTGGAAATGAGAGTGTTAACTAGTTGACATTTCAAAGTAACACTGGGCTGGCTGTTTTAGAGTTTAAGAAGATTTTGGACTATTAGTTTGAGATTGTAATATAATTGGGCCGGTGTTTGCAATATGAAAATAGTATTGGAGAAATATTTCAATACAAAACAAATAAAAGTGGATAATTTGTTTTTAAAATCAAGGATCGGTCTACTCTATTGTTTCAAATTATGGTGAACCACAGAAAAATATCACCATTGAAATTAATAGATTATTTGTAAAATGTACACGCTAATTTAAATATCAACTAGAGCGGTAGGATAAAGTTGTATTTGTTAATTTTTAGTAAATTTAAGTCAACTTTGATAAGATTCTGCTTGTAATAGTATTAAAACTGTAAAATATTTTACATTTTCTCTTATAAAAGATAAACAAAATTATAGTACTGTAATATATGGTAATCATAACCAAAGGCAGACTGTCCAGAATGGTTAAAACTGAAATAACACTAAAAAATAATATGGCCTGATGGTATAAAATTTTTGGAATAAAATTGATTAGTTTGCGACGGATGTATTAAAAAAGTTATTTCGATAAATTAAAATTTTGAAAATACCTAGTTGTTCGGTGACATATTTGAAAAATAAGAATTCAGTAAAATAATATTCATTTGCATATTTCGAATATTTTTTCAATGTCCGCTCAATATGTTTCTTCTAAGACCAACGTACTTCGTTTTAATTCTTCATTTATATTATTAATTCTATACCGGATTTTATTCATTATTCAGTTCATCTAATAAGTGGGAGTATTTGTAGCGAGCGCGGATTATATAAATGATTTTGACAGAAATAATTTTATAATGAATTTTGATAATAATTATTTTGGTGTAAAGGGGACGTTCTTTCCCACAGATGGGGACGTCCACTTTTTTATTTTAATAAAATATTTATTTTCTATCTTTTATTAGAGAAAATATAAAATATTTTTACATTTTAATGGCATTGCAAATAGAATTTTATCAAAGTTGACTTAAATTAAAATCTAACAAATATAATTTTATCCTGCAGTTCGGGTTGACATTTAAATACTTTTAGTGTACATTTCAAAAGAACTCCTTTGCAGTCTTGTCCTTGCTTGATTGCTTGATCTTCCCATTCAGTATCGTTCTCCCCCTCCTCGCCCCGCAAACGTCTATACCCATACAATACCCCCTTGCCACCGTCCTGCCCCAGGGAGGCCAAACAAGCCTTGTCGGTCTAGACCGTGGGAAGCGGCGGCTTATGCGCCGAAAAGCCAGGTGGCAGGACGTTGGGATAGACCCAGTGGCGGATATATCGACATCTCCCACGCAGCCTGAGAGAGAGAGAGAGAGAGAGAGAGAGAGAGAGAGAGAGAGAGAGAGAGAGAGAGAGAGAGAGAGAGAGAGAAAGGAATAATGCAGAGCTCTCTTACAGTGATTAATTTCAGATTTCATGCATAACAACCACCCAGGAATGCTAGCCATCAGCAGCGAGTTAGACCGAGCTCAAGACGAGGTCCTTCAGAGCGGCGGTTACAACCTGACCATTTTTCCTCTTTTTGTAAACAAGGCTCGAGATCGGAATGCACATGGCATTATAGCATTTACGCCGGGATGCAGGAGCCCTCTGGGTAGTTGGGAGTGTCCGAAGGTGATGTTACAGGGCATCGGTTGCTTGTGGGTGGGACATGGCCCCAAGGAATGTTCGTGTATCGCCGAGTTCGGGATTATAGGACTAACAGGTAGGCGAAGGTAATATGATCGTACTCTCGACACTTCTTACCTCCAGCCTCTCTCAGATGCTTATCGCCTTGATAATAAGGAAATTCCACAGCCTTTGTTCGTATTTTGGTCGAAGGGAATGTTTGCGTCGCTGAGGGACGGGGAAGGAAAATAGAACGCACTTCAGATTAACGGGCGGAGGGGAGGAGGATGAAGGGCAATTCGGACTGTTCAGAGCCGGTCCTGGGAGTAACCGACAGTCAGGTGCAGGTGTGCGTGATCACCTGTGTCTCTTTGTACACATTGAAAAATATGGCCTTCAACAATGTCTCTTTGAATCTTTGATGAATATGATGAGGACAGAAGTCGTTGGAGGGAAAATTTAGAGAAACACTACTTTTACTGCATCTGTCTTGTATCTTATTGGGCTACGTAATGCTTCAGTCATGCTGCGTTTCCTTCATGTGGAAGTGGTGTCCTTCGACTCCTTACAGAGTGACTGTTATGAAATCACTCTTACTTTTAAGGGCAAAATTATTTGGAGCACTTGACCCACGCAATGTTGAGAGATGTCGTCACCTTCCCCACCAAAAAACGACCATAACGAAAGGTTTGTAACGAATGCGCTTTTGCGATCCCCCTATCAGCTGGGATTACCCAAGAGCCGTTGGTTGGAGATTACTGCAGCTTATTCAGCAACTGTCTCTTGAGAGTTCGAAGTAATCTGCAGCTGAGCTTGTGGCGAAACTGAAGTCACTTGCAAAGCTCACTTGATCAGAAGCTGACTCTATTAGGCCTTATCACCCACCATCTGAACTACACCAGATAAAAACTAAAGAGGTTTTTAAGGATACGGGAATTTTTTTTTTCTGTAAACAAATATAAACAAGGTCGCGTCCTGGCAAGGGGATCGCATTTTTATCAGATGTTATCATCTATTGTTATTTTCACAGAGTTTTCTCTTGAATATGCTGTTGGTGGGTAAGTATAACCACGGTCTAGGTGTAATATACCTAGACCTTGAGTATAACCACGGTCTAGACCGTGAGCGTGAGTATAGCAGCCACTGGGCATTCAACTAGAAATTTTATTAAAGATACGATATAACAGATAGTGAAATCCCCCTCGTAATAGACATCAGTCAGTACCTCGCATAAGACGCACCCCTATTTTACAAGGATATTTTGTGAAAAAAGAAAAAAGCAATTTCAGTATGTGTCATCATACATATATTGAAAGATATTTTAAAGTGATTTTGTATGGAAAAGTGTATAATTTTGTGCATGAAATACAATAATGTGAGAGTACATTGACATAAAATATGGACTTTGTTTGACATTTGCTATAGATAAAGAGCAGGCGGGGTTACTCTTTTGTTTACATCCACTCATTGCAAATGGCTGACAGGGTAACTGACGATGTATCCTAAGCACTTTTTCGTAGGTTTGTGATAACAGACGGATAATTTGGCTTGTTTTCAATATTTAATTATTAGTAACACAATTTACTTTAATAATTAGGGTTGTTTTTCAATGTTTTATTATTAGCAACAATTTTTGCGCCCAAGCATTATGCTCGCTGTAGGAAAGGCGCTCGGTTTCCCATCCGTAATACGGCCGCATTGGACGCAGGTCAGTTTTAACAATGAAAAAAAAGTGCGTCTGTCTGATAACCTGGCAAATACGATATATATATATGTATATATATATATATATATATATATATATATATATATATATATATATATATATATAGTAAAAGGAGCCCATAAAAACACCAAAACCAAAATATAGAAAGAAAAATACTATATTTCAGAGACTGCTGTCTCCCTCTTCAGGTAGATGAATGAGGAAAGTTACAGAAAAGGTGGTATTTATACCAAGAGGTCAATCCGCAGGTAAGCCAATTTAGGTCACTCCCGCTGATAATCTTCCTTTAATCTTCTTAAGCGCTGGTTGAATGAAAACCGTGTCCATGACATCTGAATCCCATGCTCCATTTGAGATGTTCATTACCTGCCTCTGTTTAATCAAGGCCGATGCCATCATTTGACTCTTGTACTGGCAGTTGCTGCTATAAATTATATGTGACAAATTCCAGTTTATTCTATTGTTATGTTCATTTATATGGTTGAAAATACCTGATTTCTGTTGGCCATACCTAACTGACCGTTTATATTGTATTAATCTCAGGGGAAGTGATTTTCCAGTAAATTCGATGTAAGATTGGTCACAGTCCAGGTATGGGATTTCGTAAACGCCTGTGTCCTTAGGGTATGTCTTTTGTTGGACATTAATCAGGGATTTGGCTAAGGTGGTTGGGTAAGACATCCCCCAAGGACACAGACGTTTATGAAATCCCATGCCTGGACTGTGACCAATCTTTCATCGGATTTACAGGAAAGTCACTTTCCCAGAGATTAATACAACAAAAACGGTCAGTTAGGTATGGACTGTCCAGGCATGGGATTTCGTAAACACCTGTGTCCTTGGGGGATGCCAAATCAGCTATTTTTAACCATATAAATAAACATAACCATAGAATAAACTGGAATTTATAGCAGCAACTGCCAGTACAAGAGTCGAATGATGGAATTGGCCTTGATTAAACAGAGGCAAGTAATAAACATCTCAAATGGAGCATGGGATTCAGATGCCATCGACAACGTTTTCATTCAACCAACGTTTAAGAAGATTAAAAGGAAGATTATCAGCGGGAGTGACCTAAATTGGCTTACCTGTGGATGGACCTCTTGGTATATATACCACCTTTTCTGCAACTTTCCTCATTCATCTACCTGAAGAGGGAGACAGCAGTCTCTGAAATATAGTATTTTTCTCTCTATATTTTGGTGTTTTTATGGGCCTCTTTTATTCGATGGAATTCTGTTGTAACAGAACATTTTTACCAGGCATATATATATATATATATATATATATATATATATATATATATATATATATATATATATGTGAATACTGACGTGTTCACGGCATTAGATCCCGGATTTACCGGTTTCCCGTTATTTACAAATGTTTATTTTTTAAGTGTTAAGGCCTAGATTGCAAATTACATCTGACTGCCTACGCCAACGGCCTTAAGACGTGAAATTCTTTTACCCAAAATTATGTTTTTAGTAAAAGAATTGGAGACAATTCATTCAATACAGGTCACAGGTTAATTCATTTTTTGGCTTTTTCATAGTTTTTTTCTCTCTCTTTTGTTTAAACAAATACATTTTAAAGTTCATTTTACCATCGATACATATACAATATATGTAATTTATGTACAAAATCAACAAATGTAGTCATGATATTTTTTATAGATCAATATACTTGAATTTACTATGTATGTACATACATATACAGATACCCACTATACCCATTACACATACATATATATCTGTATATATTAAAATTCCAGGCAACTGCGTGTAAAATGAGATTAAATTTTTTTTTTTTAATTATTTATGCAATACATACTTATTTATGTATATACTTTCTCTTATCAAAATAAATAAGTGTGGATCATCTGACAAAAACACAGATTTATAACCATACCAAATACTAGATATAAAGTCTGCTAATATTACATTCGCAGTTGTTCCTATCTTTCAAACTACGTAGTTTGGGGAGACTATTTGTTGTTGGTTAATCTGGCGGATTGTTAAGACAATCAAGCCCTTGTTCCTTCCAGTTGTATATATTTTTTGTAATATTCTGTAACATCTTACTTATGTAAATGATATGTAATATTTTTCTAATAAAAAAAAGTGAGTAAAAAGACCCCAGGTGCTATGAAAATAGAAGTGACTCACAAAATTAAACACTTTTTGACAACTTTTTCCATTTTATAAACGTGACAATTCATTCGTTGGAATATTCTTTTTAATTTACATGTAATATAAAAATAGTGACAATTCATTCGTTGAAATATTTTTGAATTTACATGTAAAATGGCACATAATAATAATAATAATAATAATAATAATAATAATAATAATAATAATAATAATAATAATAAAAATAATAATAATAATAATAATATAATAATTTAGTTAAAAGAAATTTCGTTTTACAAGGTACAAGGACTACAGACCGCTTCGTAGCTTATCCTATGCTTAGGCAACGCAGGCATACGTATGGGATCTGTCCACTCCCACAGATTTCTAGATATCTACATACTTATCCGTGCTGTATAGCGCCACCTAGGTAAAGTAGATATCTAGATATTGCTATATGTATACTTGTGCGCTCTATATATATATATATATATATGATATATATATATTATATATATATATATATATATATATATATATAATGTGTGTGTGTGGGATATGCAAGTTTGTGCTTATGTGTGCATATGAATTTTTTCTCTCTCTTATTTAAAAAAATACATTTTAAAGTTCATTTTACAATTCAATACATATACAATATATGTAATTTATGTACAAAACCAACAAATATATAGTCATATTTTTTATAGATCAAGATACTTAATTTTACCGTGTATATACATACATATACACATACCCACATACTGTAAATGCATACTCATTACACATATATGTACATCTGTATATATTACAATTCCAGGTAACTATGTGTAAAATGAGAATAAATGTTTTAAAATTATTTTATACCTACATATATGAATTCGGTCGCTATTATGTATAATGCAAAGTATCTACGCGTACAAATGAAACCCTCTCGTTATACTTCGAAATAAGGCCGCAAGCTCTACCCGCCCCCCTTCCCCCTATCCCCAGCGATCCTTTCCCCTCGTTCCGTGTAAAACCTCGTGTGACGGAGGTAAGGAGAATAGAAAGATCAAGAGACGAGCCTTGAGAGAAACCCGTGCGGGAAGGGGATTTAGCTGTTAAAACGAGCGGTTACGTCGCCATAAAGAGATGGAATTTCACGAGCGGCTATAGCTGGCTCCACGGTGGGGAGACTCGCGAGGTACAAGTGCTCAGTTGAGGTCGGTTGGCGACAGACAATCTTCTTCGTGGTCAGCCACCCCCTTCCTTCCACCCTCCCTCCCTCCCTCCCTCCCTCCCTCCATCCGTCTCTCCCTCCCCTACCCTACCTTACTCCAGCATGGCTGCTGGTGCTACTGCTACTGATACTCTTATCCCTACTCAAATAGTTCGTTTTGTTTATTTGTCATTCTCCGATCTCTGTTGCCCTCTCGTAGTCTCGTGTATTTTGTGTTTTCAATTGCGTCAGCAGTTTAAGGTGGGCCGTATGTACAACGACGTAGATGTAAGAAACACTACGGAAAGCTGAAGAGATCAATAATTGAGATATGGGATCTTGAAGGAAAACTATGTGAGCATTGTAAGAGGCATTTGAGAGAGAGAGAGAGAGAGAGAGAGAGAGATAGAGAGAGATTAAGCAAAAGAGGAGTGAGTAATTTAGTAAATTGTAAAAATGGACATATATAAAAACTTATAGTGTGAAAGGTGACGAGGAAGCACTCGGGCGAGCAAGTGGCTACACTAGTCTCAAAAGGGGGAGAAAAGTGGTGTTGGATTAGACTCTAGAGAGGCACAAGTTGTAGGTAGCCGGAAGTCTAGGGTTTTCAAGGATTGGGAAGGTGAGACCTGCGAAGGTCCCGAGGAAGGATGTAGAGAAAAAGAAAGATAAACTAATGTGTCGGAGATAGCTACTGCAGGAGCTACAGAGATTTTGAATAGAAAGTTTTTTTATAGAGATTTTGAATAGAAAGTTTTTTTATTTTTGAATAGAAAGTTTTTTTATACAATATTTTACAATTTAACAGTATTACATGCAGAATTTTATCAAAGTTGACTTAAAGTTGCCAGAATTTAAAAAAAAAATTTTATCTTGTACATTTTACAAATGATTTCAATGTTAATATTTTCCTTGGAAACAAAGGAAAGTGAAACGGATATTTGCAGAAGAGCCAATTCAAAGGAAAAGCAAAGACGAAATATGAGTCAGTTGGGTGTCACCAGAGATAAAAAGGTAAATACTTTGCATCTGTCAGACACAAAATGTAAGAGAGGATTTAAGGGGGGAGGGGTGGGAGTGAAGCATCTGTCAAGCAAAATGTAAGATAATGTAGGGGGGGTTGGGGAGTGAGGTGTCGGTGATGGAGACGCAATTATGAAAATAAAAAAGGGTATAAGTTAACTTAAAAATGGCAAAGTACCAGACCCATGAGATGTGCTAATCGAGTTGACAATTGAGCAATAAAAGTTTTAATTTGTACCTGAAGTGCCCCACCTGTCAAAGGCAAAGCTACATGGCACAGATGCTTTCAGAAAATCCATTTATGGTGACAAACAAAAATCAGTTGTAACAGATGGATTTATGGAAGAAGTCGATTAAACTCGAGTTAAACTTGAATTATTGTGTATACAACAAATATTACTGTAAAAAAATTGTCGTGTAAATGGAAATTGCGATTTTGTAAATAAACTTTGATTTAGATAAATTATAAAACAAAGAAGAAGTGAGGCTGCCTCTCATAGGCCTGAAGACACCAAGGGATAAAAGTGCAGATTAAGAAGAGATCAATGTTTTATGTAACAGAAGTTTTTTTTTTTACTTTTATTTAAAAATAACAAAAATAGAATATTTGCATTATTTCTACAATTAAAATGTTGAACACAAGAATCTATTTGTAACAATTTCTTTAATTTTTTCCCATACAAAATTAACACAAACCATCTCACATAATTTAATCTACACTAAGAAAACAAAAATTTTCATTTTTAGTAGTCTTCTGCATACGGCTTATCCATATTCAATACACATAATTACAAATAAGAAGAACTATAGTGTTCCTGTCATTTTTACATTTAGCTTTAATGTCTAACATTAACAATTTGATCCATTCCTTACATTCTACAGACCGTAAAACCTCAAATTTACTCCTGAACCATTGAAAAATATTTTTGGCTCGTTGACAAAAAATAAAATATATGAAGTGTATATTCTGTATACCGACAGAACTCACAATTACCATCTTTCCTAATTCCCAACATCTCTAGTCTTTCATTAGTAGGTAACCTTTCATGTAAATACTTAACTATATCTCTTTCTCTTAAGTCAGTAATTGGATTGTTAACAGAAGTATGCCGTTTTGAAGAAGGCAAGTATGGCATAGCACGGATGCCCCCAAAAGTTCGGCAGCTTCTGTTATAAAGCTTAGAAGAAAATGCTTATGAAAACTTTTTTTTGTTTGTGTAACAGAATTCAGGAAAGTGTGACCTCTATATACTCGGATGCCTAGTATAAATTGGACGAAAAGGAGATGGTGCATGATTTACGTTAAATCCAAAAGTAGTGGCAATTAAAATCAATGAATATGGCTAAGGAAAAAGTAGTAATAGGAAATTAGATTATAGATATGAATTAAAAACAAGTTAAAAACAACCGGGTGACCAAGAACTCCACTTCAATAACTAAGAAACATCTTAAGATATAAACAGAGGGACATTGGATTGCAGATATCAGGTGTTGTACTACACTGTGTGGAAAGATGAATTTAAACATGAAAGTTTAAATCTCTAATAAATGTACCAACCAATTAACAATTGTAAATAAATGTAGTTGTATCTCAATTAAAATGAAAATTAATGAAGATAAAATGTAAAGATGAGTCTATGCATAAGGAAATAAGAAGTAATAGATATATGGCCAGAAAAATAAAGGTGATAAATGAAAAACCACAACAATATGAACAAAAATTTAAGAAACGCACAAACCCAACCGAACAAAGAGACAAGTGAATTCACACAGCGTATCAATAGATACAGTCGCAAATGAAACTCAAAACAAATAAGTGAAGCAAAATGAAAGAGTAAACAAAAGAACAAATTCCTATAAGCAGGAGAAATTCAAAGACGACGAGGAAGTAAGTCTCTTCTGGGGTAAATCAGATAGCAAGGAAATTCTCGGCAGTAGCCTGTTTTTTTTATTGGTTTCTTTGTTTCGAATTCATTTTACACCCAAAAAAATATACGAATAAAAAATAGTTAATTTAATCCAGTGTGGTTTTATTTGTTTACGCTCTGGTTGGTGTTAGTTTACCCACTCTCTCTCTCTCTCTCTCTCTCTCTCTCTCTCTCTCTCTCTCTCTCTCTCTCTCTCTCAGATAAATTTTTGTATTTGTATCTCTTTTATGTAATGCATTTAATACCCAATGTATACTAAAATGTGGCAGTAAAGGCATCACTACTAGTATTATTCTCTCTCTCTCTCTCTCTCTCTCTCTCTCTCTCTCTCTCTCTCTCTCACACACACATGAATGATTGCATTTGTGTCTCTTTTATGTAAAGAAAATATAATACCTAAAGTAAACTAAAATGTGGAAGCAAAGACATTATTAATATTATCTCTCTCTCTCTCTCTCTCTCTCTCTCTCTCTCTCTCTCTCAGATAAATTACTGTATTCTTATCTCTTTTATGTAATGCATTTAATACCCAGTGTAAACTAAAATGTGGAAATATAGGCATTGCTAATATTATTCTCTCTCTCTCTCTCTCTCTCTCTCTCTCTCTCTCTCTCTCTCTCAGATGAATTTTTGTATTTGTATCCTTTTTATATAAGGAATTTAATACCCTATTGTAAACCGAAATGGGAAAGTAAAGGCATTACTTACTATTATTCTCTCTCTCTCTCTCTCTCACTCTCTCTCTCTCTCGCTCTCTCTCTCTCTCTCTCTCTCTCTCTCTCATGACTGATTGTATTTGTATCTCTTTTATGTAATATAATATCCAAAGTAATTAAAATGTGGAAGCCAATGCGTTATTAATATTATTCTCTCTCTCTCTCTCTCTCTCTCTCTCTCTCTCTCTCTCTCTCTCTCTCTCTCTCTCATGACTGATTGTATTTTGTATCTCTTTTATAATAAATATAATATCCAAAGTAATTAAAATGTGGAAGCCAATGCGTTATTAATATTACTCTCTCTCTCTCTCTCTCTCTCTCTCTCTCTCTCTCTCTCTCTCTCTCTCTCTCATGACTGATTGTATTTGTATCTCTTTTATGTAAATAATATAATATCCAAAGTAATTAAAATGTGGAAGCCAATGCGATATATATTCATCTCTCTCTCTCTCTCTCTCTCTCTCTCTCTCTCTCTCTCTCTCTCTCTGATAAATTGCTGAGTAATACTCACTGTAAACAAAAATCCGGAGGTAAGGGCATTATTATTATTATTATTATATTATTATTAATATTATTATTATTATTATTATTATTATTATTAATACAGATATGTATAAGAGAATGAGAAAGCAAAACACATTAAGTAGAACTGACAGTAGAAGAGCAGTGTAGGTTTATATTAAGAATAGGGTTCTGTATGAAGTGTAAAGTTGAAGGCAAAGGCTGTCTGTGTCTTACATGATTCTAAACAAAACATATTTCTTTCAAAATAGTTTATAATCTTTTTAAATGAAATTTGAGCAATTACTACAGTGTGCAGACATGACTTGTTTTTTTGTAAAATATGGAGATGAAATGTTTTGAAAGATGGGTGATGAGAGCAGTTTGGGAAAGGTCAGGAAATGAATTTGCAAAGTTCTGCAAGCAAAGTGTTCTTTACATTAACTTTTCTTTACTAAAGATTATTGATTATTTTACCATTTGTTGCCCTCAGTTATATTTTATTTTGCGTCTCTTCTCTTGACTTTCTCTCTATCATATACATATGCAATAATTTTTGTGGACGTTAGTGTTTTTTTTTTTTTTTTTTTTTCAGTAACTTGTTCCATATGAATTTGAGTATATGATGAAAAGTAGAAAGCGTAATGTCTAAACAATGTAGGTATTTTTGTGCTTAATTAGGCCTGTGCTACTATATATGTGTTTGCGTGTATATGTGTATTTTAGGGGAGAGATAGAGTTTGCATTACGGCTTATCCCTTAACAAGTTTATCGAAAGTGACTTAACGGTGTACCCCAAGGCGAGAGTCCAGAATAATTTAACCAGAGATGACGCGCATGCCGCTTGATTGTGTGAATAAACAATAATATTCCACGCACTATCAGTGCCTTAGCAATTTAAACCGAAATCCTTAGGAAGTAGAACAACAGGGCATGTTAGCACTTAGGGGTATGAACCCCAACTACAGATAACTGGAACTATTACACTTCCTTTTAAGAGCAAGTCGTTCTATGTGTACTATGCTGCACTTGGCGCTAATTGTCGGAAACATCGACTGAATGAAAATATCTTTTATGAATGTAATGAAAGCAAATCAGTACGGAATGATATGTGTTTCTTTGTCTTTTGAACCTTTGTCGAATTCGAATGTTGGTGTGATAATACTTTATTATTATTATTATTATTATTATTATTATTATTATTATTATTATTTTATTATTATTATTATTATTATTATTAACTTCATGCATATCACAGATGTACTATATTGTTATTGCTCTATTTTACATTTTCTATTTCCTCTCTATTGTTTGACCTTGAGTAACTTCTACAGTTTCGACGATACAGTTTAGAAAAAAAGCAAAACAGTTTGACGACCAGTGTCTCCGAAACTCTTTCGTCAAAGGTCTAATCCCCCCTCCCCCACAAGAATTTATCCATGAGTGTCAAACGTTTAGCTTTTTTTTTTTCTTGATAGCTGGGCCAATTTCAAAATATGTTCTATTCATCCTTATCATACTACTTATTGTGCCCATACCGTCAGAAATTATGGTAACAGATAAAATAAATAGCTATAATACACACACACACACACGCACACACACACATACACACACACACACACACACACACACACACACACATATATATATATATAATATATTAATACTGTATTAAATAGCCGACATGAATAAAATAATATATTGCTGGTAAAATAATATATTGCTGATTATATTAAGCAAAGTAGACTCGTATATCATAGTACTTTTTAAATTTCATTTATACCACAGAACAGTAACTTTGGTTTAGTTGTCAACTTCAGCTTTTGTTGGCCTTTATTATTTATTATGTATTATTTGAGTATGGGGGGGGCGGGGGGGGGGGGGTGTGTGGATGGTGGGCGATTGGAATAAATTTTCATAAATTTCAAGTATTCGGCTTCAAAAGGACACCAACATCAGATTCTTAGCGGGAAAACGAACTTTGCACATATCAATTAAAGAAAATAATCTCGCTAAACAAACTCGGCTAAAGAGAGAGTGTGGTGTACCATGGTGTGAAGAATGCAAAGAAAATATGTGGGTACATATTGAGTTTCTTTATATAAATGAAACAAACACAGTTGTAACTGATGATTTTATCAGTATAATTTTTCTATTTTATCAGTATTAATATAAAAATGGTTATTATTATATATATATGCATACATATATATATATATATATATATATATATATATATATATATATATATATATTATATATATATATATATACATATATATTGTATTTTGTGCAATTTGTACAAAAATATTTACTAATGAAAGGAAGAGAAGTAAAATTTAAATTTTATTTATTCAAGATTTTTTTTTTTTTTTTTTTTTTTTTTTTTGGGGGGGGGTTTTTTTTTTTTTTTTTTTTTTTTTTTTTTTTTTTTTTTTTTTTTTTTTTTTTTTTTTTGCTCTATCACAGTCCTCTAATTCGACTGGGTGGTATTTATAGTGTGGGGTTCCGGGTTGCATCCTGCCTCCTTAGGAGTCCATCACTTTTCTTACTATGTGTGCCGTTTCTAGGATCACACACTTCTGCATGAGACCTGGAGCTACTTCAGCCTCTAGTTTTTCTAGATTCCTTTTCAGGGATCTTGGGATCGTGCCTAGTGCTCCTATGATTATGGGTACGATTTCCACTGGCATATCCCATATCCTTCTTATTTCTTATATTTTCAGATCTTGATACTTATCCATTTTTTCCCTCTCTTTCTCTTCAACTCTGGTGTCCCATGGTATTGCGACATCAATGAGTGATACTTTCTTCTTGATTTTGTCAATCAACGTCACGTCTGGTCTATTTGCACGTATCACCCTATCCGTTCTGATACCATAGTCCCAGAGGATCTTTGCCTGATCGTTTTCTATCACTCCCTCAGGTTGGTGCTCGTACCACTTATTACTGCAGGTAGCTGATGTTTCTTGCACAGGCTCCAGTGGAGGGCTTTTGCCACTGAATCATGCCTCTTTTTGTACTGGTTCTGTGCAAGTGCCGGGCATTCACTTGCTATGTGGTTTATGGTTTCATTTTTCGTATTGCACTTCCTACATATGGGAGAGATGTTATTTCCGTCTATCGTACTTTGAACATATCTGGTTTCTTAGGGCCTGATCTTGTGCCGCTGTTACATTCCTTCAGTTTCCTTCTTTAGCTCTCCCCTCTGTAGCCATTGCCAATTGTCATCGCTGGCTAGTTCTTTAGTCTGTCTCATGTATTGTCCGTGCATTGGTTTGTTGTGCCAGTCCTCTGTTCTCTCTGTATTTCTCCTGTCTCTGATATTTCTGGGTCTTCGTCTACTTTTATTAGTCCTTCTTCCCATGCACTCTTTAGCCACTCGTCTTCACTGGTTTTCAGATATGCCCCAGTTGCTCTGTTTTCAATGTTGACGCAGTCCTCTATACTTAGTAGTCCTCTCCCTCCTTCCTTTCGTGTTATGTATAGTCTGTCCGTATTTGCTCTTGGGTGTAGTGCTTTGTGTATTGTCCATTTGTTTCCTGGTTTTCTGATCTATGCTGCGGAGTTCTGCCTTCGTCCATTCCACTATTCCTGCGCTGTATCTGATTACTGGCACTGCCCATGTGTTTTATGGCTTTTATCATATTTCCTCCATTGAGTTTTGACTTGAGTATCGCCTTGAGTCTCTGCATATATTCTTTCCTGATCGTGTCCTTCATCTCTTGGTGTTTTATATCCCCTCCTTCCATTATTCCCAGGTATTTTGTATCCTGTCTCATCTATGTGTTTGATGTTGCTCCCATCTGGTAGCTTTATCCCTTCAGTTCTCGTTACTTTGCCTTTATTCAAGATTATTATTATTATTATTATTATTATTATTATTATTATTATTATTATTATTATTATTATTATTCAGAATGCGTTGGCATTCTTTTGGTGTGAACTGAAGGCCCTCAACTTAAAAAGCTCAGTTAAGTGTCAGCGCTTTTTCTTGCCCATCTTGGAGAAAAATTACCATAAACTTTTATGCTCTATCTCTCGCTCTTTCTCTCTATCTTTCTCTCTATCTCTCTCTCATTCGTGACTAATCTAGATTGGAGATCTTGTAACGATTTTTGCTTCAACAGCATGAAAGAATAGAAATTGACAATAATCTCTCTCTCTCTCTCTCTCTCTCTCTCTCTCTCTCCTTTTTTTTATTACAAAATATCTGAGCTCGTCACGATAACTTCTAAACAGCAATGCAAGCAACAGTACCCGGAAACTTTGTCATCTTGCAGTAGTAGTAGTAGTAGTAGTAGTATGGAATTGCCTGTGTAATGGCTCCTCGACTCTGATTATGTAGGTTTGTGTTAGTAAGTTCTTGTATTTTTATTTTATCTTGTACATCATGGTGAGATTTTATATGCTATGAATTCCAAATGTTTTCATTTAAAGAGAATGAGACTTCTTCATTGTTCATTATTTTTTTTATTTATTTTAATCGTATCTAGTTAAAACCTAATATTATTAAAATTTCGATTTTATTACGAATTTTATTCAGAGTAACGATGCTTTTTTATTTGAGATTAATAATAATAATAATAATAATAATAATAATAATAATAATAATAATAATAATAATAAAAAATAATAATAATAATGGTAATGGAAGATATTTACCTTTCAGCGGCTACTCTTGAACCATCGCTACCATTTGTAGTCACCGTCTCCAAATTCATCCTCCCCGAAGCGCTGTAGTGCAGTCAGTGCACCTCATACGATGCACTGTATGCATTACTTAATTAAGGTACTTCGCAGCGTCCCTTCGGTCCATATCTGCGACCCCTTTCATTCCCTTTACTGTACCTCCGTTCATATTATCTTTCACCCACCTTACGTTCCACCCTCTTCTTACAATTGTTTCATCTTGCAACTCCTGTTACACCTTTCACGCCTCCTTTACTCTCAATTTCCCTTTCAGGGCTGAATGACCCCATAGGTCCCAGCGCTTGGCATCAGGTGTCAATTCCAATACCATTCCCAAATTCGTTCTAGCTGTCCAAAGGACAAGAACTCGGGCTGGCATAAGGCAAACTCGACCTAAGAACGAAATAAAAGATTATAGCATTTATTCTCTTTCCGACTAACGTCTTCACTCTGTTTTTTATTTTTTTATTCGAGAAAATGTACAATATTTTACAGTTTTAATAGTATTACATTTACCAGAACTAAACAAATATTTTCGCGTGTACATTTTACTGATAATCTACGTATTTCACTGTTAATATTTTTCTGTAGTTACCCTTATAAGATTTTATCTATTTTGTATTATCTGTGATTTTATAAACCGTCTTATACGATAGTATAAGACGGTTTATAAAATCGTTTATAAACCGTTTTCCTCTTTTTCATTCGTTTTCATCTTTTATTCCTGCCGTGGCTGAAAGTTTCATGGGCCGTTGCTGAGAGTTTCATACAACAGTATGCTCTGTACTGGAAACTCGATTGTTTCGAGGTATGTTTTACTTGTTTTCATTTGAGAATTTTACTGTTACTCTTCTCCTCTTTTTCATTACTTAATTTCCCCTCTGTTCTATATAATGATATTCCACATTAACTTCTGAGCATATTTCGGCATTTTAATCTATTGAAACTTTTTGGCTTGTTCCATTAGAACGTATGATCTGTGAATAATTGTACAGTGAAGACGATATAATGATCACACCAAAAGTAGTAAAATCCGTTATAAAAATAATGCGCATTATACAATAACAATAATAACATTAGAGAAGGAAATAGAAGTGTTAGAACTAAAATAACAAATACATTGTTATCCATATGATTATTTTCACTGTTTTTGGCGACTGTTAACATGATACGGTTTAATGACATGGCAGGAGATTTTTTTTTATTAGAGAAAATATACAATATTTTACAATTACAGAAGTAGGTATGTATTGCGTACGTCATTTAAAAATATTTGTTCTCATTTATTCTCATTTAGTTACTTGGAATTTTAGTATATACAGATATATAGGTAGGTGAAATGAATATGTACATACAACGTATAGGTATGGGTATATGTATGTATATACATAGTAAATTCAAGTATGTAATAATTAAAATATAAAAAAAAGATGTGTAGAATCTAAGCTGGTTATGTATTGTTACAAGAAAGACAATAATACTCTCATCGGATAAAATTCTGAATGTAATTCAGCTGGAGATTGTGTTAGCTATACGACGAAACGAACAAACAATAATATTAAACACATAACACATCTTTTAATTAAAAGTATCCTTAGAAAAAATAGTATGGTGTATCTCAATTTACTATGGAATTCGTCATGGCTTTTTTTTTATTCATCATGTATCAGTAATTCAATCTTGAAGAATGTGGATAAGGGTGATTTTTTTTTTTAATATTCGTTTTCTCATTGAAAGTTTACTGCCTCCATATTCACTGTGACATCACTTGTTTTTCATTTTTTTCCATTTTTCATGATGATCGTCGTCATCATCATCATCATCATCATCACTGTTGGATAGTTTTATTATATTGTATTTAACACTATTATTGTTAATAATTACAGTATTGTTATAGCTAGGGATTTTAAGTTATCATCAAACTATAACTACATGTTTTTTATCTTTTATTAGAAAAATATAACAATGCAGATTTACAGTTATGTCATGGCATTTAAAGAAGTTTACCATGATAAATGCAGTTATAGTTAGTGATTTTAAGTTATCATCAAACTATAACTACTTTTTTTCTATCTTTTATTAGAAAAATATATCAATGCAATTTTACAGTTATGTCATGGCATTTGAATAAGTTTACAATGATAAATGTAGTTAAGTAGTTATCAGAAAAGCAAGTTGTAGATTTGCATTGACTATAACTACTCGCAGATCATTGTTGTCTTTTATCGGTCTAGCGGTGACGACAGTGGCTGTATTGAGAGAGAGAGAGAGAGAGAGAGAGAGAGAGAGAGAGAGAGAGAGAGAGGTGTATATGCGCATGGGGTATCTTGTTCCATTCTGAGTAGAGAGGGGGTGAACACAGTCTTGGAGGGGAGGGGGAAGGGAAGATAGAGAGAGAGAGGGATAGAGAGAGAGAAGAGAGAGAGGGTTTATATGCGAATGGGGTTCTTTCCATTCTGAGAGAAAGGGGGTAACACGTCTTGGATGGGGAGGGGAAGGGAATGAAGGAAGGGATAGAAGGAAAGGGAGAGAGAGAGGGGGTGAGAGAAATGAGGTTTGACTTTGGAGGGAGTTCGGGGGGGTTGGCGCCAGTCGGAACGTGAATCCCAGTGCGGTACTCCCCCTCCCTCCTCCACCTCCTTCGTGTCTCCTTTTTCTCTCTCTTTCTCTCCCACCCCCTCCCCCCTTCTTGGTGGGCCCACCCCTAACATCTCGCCCCCTCCCCCCCCCACCAAAGGGGACAATACCCGGTGTTAGGTTTCTACTGCACCTGCTTTTCGTCTTCCTAACCCCGGGGGGGGGGGGGGCGCCCCAGAGACCACCAAGCTGTGTGTACCCCAGAGCTAGGACTCCGCGCAACCCCCCTCCCCCCTGGGAACCCCTGGGTTACCCATCTTGAGCCAGGGGGAGCCCAGACCCCCATAGAAGAAATCGAAACGACTGATGCACTGATAGAATACGACTAGAAATGAACGTATGTCCTTGTTAGTCTAGATTTATTTAAAAAAAAAAATTAAAGGTCATTTTACAATTCAATACATCCACAATATATGTAATTTACATACAAATTCAACAAATATATATTCATAATATTTTTTTTTAAATCAATATACTTAAATTTACTGCTGGTCTACATTTAGGGGAATAATTCTGGCTGTATCAGATATTTTCTAATAATAATAATAATAATAATAATAATAATATAACTATAATAATAATAATCATAATATACTAAGAATAATAATAATACTAATATAACAATAATCATCATCATCATCATTCATCATCATCATTCCTTTAAAGAATAAGTCAAGGTCAGTAGTCAGTAACTGCAGCATTAGTTTTATTTTTACATTTTCATTCTGATAAATAAATCATAAATATCGTATCCTGAAATTCATTTTTTTACTTCAACGCGAAAAAGCTTTTCCAGACCTTTTTAGGCTCTTCTATAGACTTTTCCCGCCCCCTAAGAACAACAACAAAGTAGCTTTAGGCTTACTCCCCGAGTAAGCGAAAAATATAACAACATTTTAACGTCTTAATGATGAACCTTCATATCAGTATATTTCTTTGCGTCTGCGCAATGCTAGTTTCATGCAGTTATTCTCTATTTGATTTCATTTCAAAAAAAAAATAATTATCTCCTAGTAGAGAAAATATACAAATTTTTACAATTTTAATATTATTACAAACAGAATTTTATCAAAGTCGATTTGATTTAGAAAAAATAAAAAATGTAATTTTATCCTAACGTTCGGGTTGACATTTAAATATTTTTAGAGTGCACATTTTACAAGTCAAATCGTTGCCATCCGGGCGTTGATATGGTGTTGGTAACCATTTTTTTTATCTTTTATTAGAGAAAATATACAATATTTTAAAATTTTAACAGAATTACATTCAGAATTTTATCCGATGAGAGTATTATTGTCTTTCTTGTAACAATACATAACCATTTGAGATTCTACACATCTTTTTTTATATATTTTAATTATTACATACTTGAATTTACTGTGTATATACATACATATACCCATACCTATACACTGTATATACATACTCATTTCACCTACCTATATATCTCTATATACTAAAATTTCAAGTAACTACGTGTAAAATGAGAATAAATGTTTATAAATGACTTACGCAATACATACCTATTTCTGTATATACTTTCTCTTATTAAAACAATTAGTGTGGATCATTTAACAAAAACCCAGATTTGTAGCTATACCAGAATTGGCTATAAAGTAAAGGCAATTCTCTTTTCTACTTTTTTTAAGAGTTCTTCAAAGAAAGAGTAACCAATTCGAGATTATGGAAACTGACAGGACACAATTTTGGTAGTGTAGACTTACCGCGGAATATCTAAATAAGCAAAAAGACTAAAATAAAAGGTCAAGATCATAACGTGAAGTTAAGAAGTTAACGCTGTAGTTTGTCGTAAAAAACAATAGACGAAAATAACGGAAGAAAAGTAGCCATGTCCTTTCACCCAATGCAAGACGTCGATGTATATTCTTTTTAACCCCGTAGGGGGTTAGTGCCGTGAGTGCACCACATTCGATGCAATGTAGGCATTACTTAAGGTTCTTTGCAGCGTCCCTCAGCCGCAACTACTTTCATTCCTTTTACTGTACCTCCGTTCATATTCTCTTTCTTCCATCTTACTGTCAACCCTCTCCTAACAATTGATTCATAGTGCAACTGCTTTGAGGTTTTCCTCCTGTAACACCTTTCAAACATTTAACTGTCAATTTCCGTTTCAGCGCTAAATGGCCTTAGTTGCCCCAGTGCTTGGCATAATGGCAAAAATCTATATATAATCTTTCCAAGGAGATACAGTTCATTGGCTTTTATGCCAGCCATTGTTCGATACAGCGAACAATGTCCAGTCTGATCAAGAAGATCTAAGTTGCGGGGAAGATGGGAAAATGATGCGTTTGTTCCCTAAATGCCTTGGTATCTGTTTTTGCAAAATGTCATCTGCAGAATCTGTCATTATTATTGTATTGCTACGATTATTGTTATTACTGGTATTTTCCTTTTTTCATTATCAATGTGATTATAATCAATATAGTTTTATTACATTCAATTTTTTAACTATTCTCAATTTTATTACGGTTATTACCATTATTTTGATTACCATCTTTTATACTTCCCCAACAAGTGTGGATATTGCCGATTAATATTTTTTTTTATCGTGTTATCTTATGTATCTAGACTGCGTATGTTATTGTCTATTCTTTGTATAATATTCCATGTGTAATGGCCTTGAGCTGATAATAAAAACTATAATTATGTTATATTATTATTTGGCGACGGTATGGGTATAGAATAGTAAATATCAAAAGTTAATTCCATTTGTTACCCCAACACGTAGTGCATTGTAGGAATTACTAAAGGGTATTCAGCAGAAAAAAAAAATCACAATTTTGGGCGGGGGAATTAAGTCACAGGAAAAAAGTTACATTAATGTATGGTTGCAATTAAAGTAATAAATCAGAAAATGCTTTGGATCCTTCCTAGATAGTGACCCCAAGGGTTTTCAGGGGTCGTTATCTAAGACTTATATTTCTTGGCGGTCATATCTTCTTCATATTTACATTGTTTTGTTTACGTTTTTATGGTCATCCCCAACGGGCTTGTACTAAACACGGCTCAAAGGTGGATGGATACATAACGAGTTAAATCCAGTGGTCATGATAAAACTTTTTTTTTTTTTTTTTTTTTTTTTTTTTTTTGCCTCGAATCTATGCAGCGTCCTTCTGGCCCCCTAGCTGCACCCTGTAGAGTTTTACTTTGCATCCATTCCTGCTTCCTTCCTTACATTGTGCTGTCCAACCACTTCAACCCCCCCTTTTTTTTTTTTTAGGTCCTGGGCTAACACAAGGACATTTTTTTTACATAATGTCCCTGGTATGATATAGCGATGGCGTTACAAAATTATTTGAATTTTGCCGTCGTTTTTATCTGACAGGTTAGCTAGCAACAGACCCGTTCGTGCGCGTGTGTGTGTGTGTGTGTGTGTGTGTGTGTGTTGTGTAATGAGGGAGTAAAAGACGTAAGAATAAAGAAATAATTCACTTAAAGTGACAGGATAAGAGAGAAAAAGTGCCGAAACTTATGCCTAATAAACCACAGGAAAAATACGTATCACATGACGGTATCCCACGTGACGAAAGTTTTTGTCGTTGTTATTCCTCTGATGTAAGTTCATATGATTTCCGGTCAACAACTTGATAAGTTTTTCCAGATTACCGCGGGGACAGTCTGCGCATGTGTGCGCTCCCAGACACACTAAAAAACACACACACATACATGCACGTGGGCGCATCCTCTGTTTTTCTTCATGACCTAGTGCACATAAACCGGCTTTATCATACACTGGGGATAAAACTCTCGTGTTTGCGGTTAAATGACGGTATTGGATGGATCGGTCTTGTCATTATACAACCGCTTAATGAATTTTGGTGGCTACTGGAATTCGGTAGTAAAAGAAAAAAAACAATTATATAAACGGCAATAAAAGCTAGATTTATAACAACATTAGCGATAAGAATGTTAATAGTATTATTGCCTTTCCACTTTCCTCACCTTTGTATCCTCGTAAAGTTATCCGTCGGTTATGACAATAACAGTAAAATTGATAGACACCGTAACGACAATAATATAATTATTACAAATATTATTGATTACTCATACGATCACAGTAAAGAGGGTTGCCAACGTACATAAAAAGCCGTAGCTTTATTGTTAAAGAACAGTCTCAACTGACTAGGAAATTTGTGACAGAAACTCATTTATTATTGTTATTATTATTATTATTATTATTATTATTATTATTATTATTATTATTATTATTATTATCAAATAACGACATCTAGCACAACATACGGTAGGTTATTTCTCTATTGTCCTTATTCCAGTAGCAATCGTAAATCTAATCATGGTATTCAAAATGTGCTTAAGCTGTAAATTTGGGAAAAAAGTGAAGAGAGAGAGAGAGAGAGAGAGAGAGAGAGAGAGAGAGAGAGAGAGAGAGAGAGAGAGAGAGAAGGGAAGTTCAGTAAAATGCAGATAAAAATAACAAGAAAATTGTAATAATCAAGAGCAAACAGATATATATATATATATATATATATCACTATACCATTTTACCGCCCTCTATCCTTAGTACTTTTTAAGATTTTAACATTAGTTCAAATGAAAGGGCGAAAGTGAACCAGAGAGGGAACAGAAACATATATTACATGAATAGAAACAATAACATATATATGCATATATATATATACGAAAGTTTGATCTATTTTCGATGGGCTGTGCAGAAAACTTGATTGCCCCGAATAAACCTCAGCGCATTATTTTACTAGTTATTGATTGTTTCACCTGACCGAGAAAATTATACCATTGTACTTTTCCCATTTTCTCTGCTGACAGTTTGGGCAAATTTCTTACACATTATCCAGGCAATTCATAAAAGCAAATAATTTGCTTTAAATATTCAGGAAGCCTGAACGTTTTATCTATTTTTAGACAGCCACTTTAGAGAAATATTGATTTTGTGTTAATCTAATGTAGGAAAAATGATCTTAAATCCATTTCTAACAAACCTTAGATTACATATCTTGGGAGTAGACCCTCTTTTAAACAAGTCATATTAAAAAGGATTACTGCATCAGCTCCAATTATTTTGTGTAGAGAGAGAACAACGTGTAGTAGCAGTACTAAATATAATTCAATATGACTATACCGGATTTGACGATCCCCTTTGGCACGTTGCTTGCCAGTTTTAGCAACACTGAGAAATCCTTGATAAGGAAAATAGAGAAGACTCTATACAAAATTAATCGAGCTGATGTAGCAGTCCTTTTTAATAAAACCTTAGACAGTTTTCATTATAGGTCTGAATATACTTTCGCTTTAAATTCGGAAAAATTCTCTTGTCAAAGTTCTACAAAAACGATCTGTCGATGTAATCGTTTCTGGGAAAAATCATGACATACTCGCGCTCATCCCAATAAAAGACAGGACGCATTTGATTAAGACTGAGATTATGTTAACCTACGGGCTATTTATGCTAACCCAGGTGCCAACAGTTTTCCGCAGGATGACAGCTGTTCTTGCCCTACTGGATAGTCCAAATGGTGTTTATATGCTTGTGGTAGAACCACGCATAAAACGCTGAAAATAGGTTTGAGTATGGGAAATATACTTAAACCCGGGGGCCGTGCCAATGAGTCGCAACAAGTACAAGAACTGATTATGAAGAAATATACAAAACGACAGAAGTAGCTACAACCAAATGAAGGAGATCAACTCGTTACAGTAGATGACTGCTTAAGTACAGGAAAATTGCAAACCAAAATGATGGCTATAAAGTAAACTTAGGATTAAACCAGTAAAAAGGGCCCAAAGCAATCGAGTTTTCTGTATAATGTTGTTTGAAGCTCTCAGCCGCGATTCAAAAAACTCTCAGCCGTGACATATGCAACTCTGAAGCTGGGCTCATGAAACTCTCAGCCATGGCTCATGAAACTCTCAACCGCGGTCTATGAAACTTCCAGCAACGTCCGGTGGTGGCCTGTGTTCTTGACACCTATAGCGGTGCCAGATGCACGATCATGGCTAACTTTACCCCTAAAGAAAATAAAAAAAACTCCTAAAGCTAGATGGATGCAATTTGGTATGATTGATGATTGGAGGGCGGACGATCAACAATCCAATTTGCAGCCCTCTAGCCTCAGTAGTTTTTAAGATCTGAGGGAGGACGGACAAACAAATAGCCACCTCAGTAGTTTTTCTTTACAGAAAACAGAAAACTAAAAGTCAGAGGTGAAAGGAGCTGTATAGGAATGGAGCTGGTAAGACTTTCGTACCAAGAAATCAAGGTGTGTGAGGTCTTCAATATTTCAACCAGGAAATTAACGAAGTGTGACCTGATATCTAAGTGTAAACGCCAAGTACATGTGATTATTACCTCTAAATTAATAATGTGATACGTTTATTCCATACCGGCTGCGAAAAAAAGTATGTCTGAGGCAATCTAGTGTCTAAAGTCTAGGTGACAATCCTCCCCCCCCCCCCCCACCCCCCCCCCCCCCCCCCCCCCCTCTTTTTTTTTTTTTTTTTTTTTTTTTAAGAGATCTAGACCAGCATCCCTGCTTAAAACAAACTATCGCCACAACAAGGAAAAAAAACTGGAATTCCCTCCGTCAGTGATGACAAACCTGCCTTTGAAACAGTGGCGGGTCAAATGATTCTGGGAACAAAGGGGAAGACAGGGAATCCACAGCCTGGGAGTGACATTTGAATTCGTGATTTCCGCTTGGAATATGTGGGATCAGGAAGCTTAATGTGGATAATGAGGTTTTCGTGAATAACTTACTCATTTGCAGCAGTATTCGCTGATGTCGTTACACTAGTTAGCGCGCCCTCACCTTATTAAGCCATCCAATTTTTGACAGTCGAATTTGCATTTTTTCAGTTATCTGAGTTATCACTGAATTCTTGTTCCAGCATATCATCAATCTGTCTCATTCACCATACATCCTGGATGGTGAAAGAGACAGAATGAATACTGTGCTCAAACGAAAAGTCAGTGATAAAATCACCATCGAAGCACGAATCTCAGATCATTGAAACAAATGCAGATTCGACGCTTAAGATCCGAGCGAACAGGTCTCTTAAATTTTTTTTCTTCTTGCTTTCATTCTGTTTTTTTTTTTCACTAATTATGGTAATCATTGCCTTTGAAGATTCATCGAAACTTTCTTATCAGTGTTTATTTTCATTTTGTTTTGACTACTTTTGGTCATTTCTGCAATATCGACAAATTTTTATTGCAAACTGTTTGGCATGCATTCATCATTTATAGGTCATCTCCTTACTTTCAATGTAACTCAACTCTCTCTCTCTCTCTCTCTCTCTCTCTCTCTCTCCATCAGGTAGGGCATCCCCTTAATTGTATTACCTAGAGTCTCTCTCTCTCTCTCTCTCTCTCTCATTGAATAGGTCATCCCCCTTGATTGTATTACCTAGAGTCTCTCTCTCTCTCTCTCTCTCTCATCTCTCTCTCTCTCCAGTCACTTCCTGCTCTCTCTCTCTCTCATCTCTCTGATCGTTTCTAGGGGGATCCCCTTAAGATTATGATCTCTCTCTCCTCTCTCTCTCTCTCATCTTCATCTCCTAGATAGGCATCCCCCTTATATTACCTAGAGTCTCTCTCTCGTCTCTCTCTCTCCATCAATAGGGCATCCCCCTTAATTGTATTACTAGAGTCTCTCTCTCTCTCTCCTCTCTCTCTCCCGATCGTATCCCCACCTTAGAGTCTCTCTCATCTCTCTCTCGGTGTTCCTTTACAGTCGGTCCATCCCTCTCTCATTCCTCTCTCTTCTCTCTCTCTCTCCTCTCTCTCTCTCTCATTGAATAGTCATCCCCCCTTGATTGTATTACCTAGAGCCTCTCTCTCTCTCTCTCTCTGCCAGCAAAAAATTTCAATGCATCAGCTCCAAGATTCTACTCAAGAGATAATAACTGTTTTTATTATGCAAGGGGATATTGCAGATATGGAGAAAATTGCAGATTCAGACACAAAATGAATAATTAATGATGAAGGAAGACAAATATTATGGAAAAGTTGGATTTTTTAATGTCAGAATTTCTGGAAATGAAAAAAAGAACAACATACCAGAACAGGAAAGAGACATGGGAAAATCCTTATTATTACCAATATTAAATGAAGGAGAAAACACGCAAACCATCATAGTGATGAATGCGCAGGGTTTAGTTACGAGTAACTCAAAAAGAAAAATAGAGTACTTAGAAGAACTAACCCAAATTGAAAAGAAAATAGATATAATGAATATAAGTGAAACCTGGTATTCCCAAGAGACTGGGAATGATGATCAAATAAAAGGGTTTCAAACTTATAGATCAGATAGAAAAAATAGGAATCAAGGGGGAACCGCAATATATGGGAAAGACAAAAAACAAGGAAAAATATATGAGAAATATAGTAACTCAGAATGTGAACTAATAGCGGTAGAATTTGAATCTGAAAAATTAATGAACATAGTAATATATAGACCTCCTAATACTAAAGAGTTTGACTTAATAATAGAAAAATTGGATGATATATGTAGAAATCACAAGGACTGGACTATTCTATCTGGAGACTTCAACTTTCCTTTCGTAGACTGGAAAGAACGAATAGGAGATTGTGGATGTACTTATACATATAAAAAAGAGAGTAATAGTAGTGCAGAAGATAAGAGGCAATTCGAAAAGCTATTAGATATGCTACTAGAATACAACATTCAACAAATAAATCACCTGCCAACAAGAAAGGAAAATACTTTAGACCTAGTATTTGTGAACGAGATGAATTATGTTAAAGAAATAATAGTTTATAATGCGAGTATTTCAGACCATAATGTCATAGAATTAACAGTCCATTCCAAAGCAAGTGAAAACAGAGATAAGCAAGAAATGAAAAAGTGGGAAGGATATGGAAAATACAACTTCTACAGTAAAAATATAAAATGGTCAGAAATAAATGAAGAATTAAACAAAGATTGGGATAATAAATTTTCGTAAGTGATGACATAAAGGTAAATACGGAGATATTATATAAAATATTAGAGAAAATAGTGATAAATATATACCGAAGAAGAAAAGTAAACATCAGTCATGTATACCAAGAGACAGAAGGATCTTGTTCCAGAAAATCAGAAAGTGGAAAAAAGGTCTAGCAAAAAAAAAAAAATGCATGGAAAGTTATAGAACTAAAAAGTAAGATAGAAAATGCAGAACAAAAGATTATACAATCAAAAGAAAATGAAAAACGGGACTTGGAAGAAAAAACCCTATTAAATATCAAGCAAAATCCCAAACTATTATACTCATATGCGAAGAAGATGAATAAAAGAAGAATAGAAAATAGGCCTCTAAGAATTGAAGGGAGATTAACGAATGAAAAAAAAGGAAATTTGCAACATACTGGCAGAACGATATAGAGAGAATTCACCCCTAGAATAGATAATGAAGATAATGATATAGAAGTAAGGGATGAAAATAGTGAATATTTAGCTGACATAGATATTAATGAAGCTGATATTGTGCAGGCTATTAATGAAATTAAAAATGGAGCTGCTGCAGGGCCTGATGGAATTCCTGCTATTTTGTTAAAGAAAGTAGTTCATTCTATCGCAAAGCCACTTGCAATATTATTAAGACAAAGTGTAGATACAGGCAAGATTTATGATGAGCACAAATTAGCATATATTACCCCTACTTTCAAAAGTGGATCAAGACTAGAGGCAAGTAATTATAGCCTGTGAGTCTAACATCACATATTATGAAAGTGTATGAAAGGGTAATGAAGAAAAATATTATGAAACAATTTAATAAAAAAATAATTTGTTTTAATAAAGGACAACATGGTTTCGTACCCGGAAAAAGTACACAAACCCAACTGTTAGTCCACCGTGAGAACATATTCAAAAATATGAAAAGCGGAAATGAAACAGATGTGGTTTATTTAGACTTTGCAAAAGCTTTTGATAAAGTAGACCATAATATATTAGCGAAGAAAATTAGAAAACACAATATCGTGGATAAAGTAGGAAGATGGTTAAAAGAATTTTTACACAACAGAAAACAGATAGTTATTGCAACGACGAGAAATCGGATGAAGCCAAGGTAATATCCGGTGTGCCGCAAGGTACGGTGTTAGCTGCAATACTGTTTGTTATTATGATTGAAGACATAGACAATAATGTTAAGGATTCGGTAGTGAGTAGTTTCGCAGATGACACAAGAATAAGTAGAGAAATTACTTGTGATGATAGGAACGCTCTACAAAGAGACCTTAACAAAGTATATGATTGGGCAGAGGTAAATAGGATGGTATTTAACTCTGATAAATTTGAATCAATAAATTATGGAGACAGAGAAAGAAAGCTATATGCATATAAGGGACCTAATAATGAGACAATCACAAATAAGGAAGCAGTTAAAGACCTTGGTGTGATGATGAATAGGAACATGTTATGCAATGATCAAAATAGCAACTCTGTTGGCAAATGTAAAGCAAAAAATGGGAATGTTGTTACGGCACTTCAAAACAAGAAAAGCTGAACACATGATTATGCTTTATAAAACATATGTTCGTAGTCCACTTGAATATTGCAATATGATATGGTACCCACACTATCAAAAGGATATTGCACAAATAGAGAGTGTACAAAGGTCCTTTACAGCTAGAATAGAAGAAGTTAAAGACCTTGACTACTGGGAAAGACTACAATTCTTAAAATTATATAGTCTAGAAAGGAGAAGAGAACGCTACATGATAATTCAGGCATGGAAACAGATAGAAGGAATAGCAGAAAATATCATGGAACTAAAAATATCAGAAAGAGCAAGCAGAGGTAGATTAATAGTGCCCAAAACTATACCAGGAAAAATAAGGAAAGCACACAGGACATTAATCCACTACGCACCAGCATCGATAATGCAGCGTCTATTCAATGCGTTGCCAGCTCATCTGAGGAATATATCAGGAGTGAGCGTAGATGTGTTTAAGAATAAGCTCGACAAATATCTAAACTGCATCCCAGACCATCCAAGATTGGAAGATGCAAAATATACCGGAAGATGTACTAGCAACTCTCTGGTAGACATTAGAGGTGCCTCACACTGAGGGACCTGGGGCAACCCGAACAAGATGTAAGGTCTGTAAGGTAAGGGTTAAGGAAGGTCTCTCTCTCTCTCGCCATAAGGTAAGGGCATCACCTTAATGGTATACCTAGAAGGTCTCTCTCTCCTCTTCTCTCTCTCTCTCTTCTCTCCTCTTCTCTCTCTCGCCATCAGGTAGGGCATCCCCTTAATTGTATTACCTAGAGTCTCTCTCTCTCTCTCTCTCTCTCTCTCTCTCTCTCTCTCTCTCAGCTGCATCCCAGACCATTCAAGATTGGAAGATGCATTCGCAATTCTCTGGTAGACATTAGAGGTGCCTCACACTGGGGAAACCCGAACGAGCTGTAAGGTAAGGTCTGTCTGTCTGTCTCTCTCTCAAACCTAATGAGCTCGATTTTTACATCTAACTACCGTAATGGCATTCTCTCTCTCTCTCTCTCTCACACAACATCAATCCGTAACATCCTGCCAAACCCTTTTTTGTGAGTTATTGTGTCACAAGTTTTCCTGAAGTTTAAAATAACACTTGTGCCATTTGCTCACTAAAATGGTGTCAGTACCTACTGACACCTGGACGTGTGATGCATTGTATAGTTGTTTTTATTTTTTTCATTTGTTTATTAGATTTTGTTTGATTGTGCTTACCTGACAGTAGGCGAAATTTAACTGGATGGAGAGGAGAGATAGGCTACTTGCTAAATTAGTGTTATAATTCGTGACGCACTTTTGGTTTTTGTTTGTTTTCTCTCTCTCTCTCACACACACACACACACACACACATATATTTATATATATACTCTATATATATATATATATATATATATATAGATATATATATATATGTGTGTATATATATATATATATATATGTGTGTGTGTGTGTGTGTATGTATGTATTTGCATGTAATAATAGTACTAGTACACACACACACACACACACACACACACACACATATATATATATATATATATATATTATATATATATATATATTATATATAATGTGTATGTGTTTGTTTACATTTATATCTCCACAACTAAATCTTTTGACTACGATGCACAATAAAATCTTAGGCCACATACAGTAGCTGGTCAAAGCTGACAAACCTGTTAGTAAACAACCCAATGAATCATCTTTCGCCGCTGACAGATGTTGTTTTGAAGCTACAACGACAAAGGCTGTATATACAGATGCTGACTCATATGATTTCCCCGAGAAATTCTTAGCCTTATATTCTATGCCTTTTGTTTGTAATATCTTTTGTTGTCTATTTTTAACCCACGTAGTTTGCTTGGGAACTTAGAATACCCTTATGTGTGTGTTTTATGGACCTTTGTTTGTTTTTTTGTGTATTTTTTTTTTTTTTTATGAATTCCTTTTCACTTAGAATGGCGAATTCTCTTGAGCTTGAACAGGCCTTTAGTTTTACAATCATTTCTATTAATTTTTGCAGTCAATTTGTTTATTAAATATAAACATAAATGTATATAATATATATCATATATATGTATATATATGTATATAAATATTATTACATATATTCATATATATATATTATATAATATTATATATATATAATAGATATATATATACTTTATATATATATACTATATACGTATATATACACGCATATACACACACACACATATATATATATATATAACTTATACATATACTATATGTCCTTGTTTATCCAATTCGCTCTACCTCGGAATTAATATATTTTAATTGGCAATTGCTCCTCCAAATACCTGCGACTGTGAGTTTTTCATTTACCAATAATCGATCTGTTTTTATTTTGTGTCAGTGTTCCAGGATCCTCGCTTGCAACTGTTGCATTTGCTTTCGTATTCAAAATAGAATTATTCCGTTCTCCGTAAAACTCTCTCTCTCTCTCTCTCTCTCTCTCTCTCTCTTCACTGACGAGCGAGATAGGTGAACCACGGTATTGCTGCTCCTCTGTCTTTATTTCAGGAATGAATAAAGATGGCATCATAGATTTCTTCACTTCGTTGATTTCTTTTCGCTGTGTTCTTGAATTAATTTCTCACTGTGAGACTTATTACTTTCTGTGCCGGTCACTAGCTTCGAACCACTGATAACTTCGGTCACTTGTTTTGTATATATGTATGTATGTCAATGCAGAAAAGCACACACATACGCATATATATATATATATATATATATATATATATGTTTGTGTATAGTGTATGTGTCTGCGTGTATGTGTGTATAGAATATGTGTGTGTGTGTGTGTGTACAGCATAGCCTAGCAACGAACATGGCCGTCGAAATCAATATTACGTTATTTTTTAATATAACTATCTTATGACATTAATGAAAGAATTATATAATATAAGAGAGCAAATGTATCATTAAGAATATTTAATTTATTAAGTTTCCCTCGTGTACGTATGCTAATGTGGTAACTGAAGTTAAACAGATATAATTGCACTGTCTATGAACTGTTATTACCAATAGCATATCACCTTCCTCGCGTTCATATACAAGCATTCATTAAGAAAATAAGAGATCCTATTCTTGTCCTTATACGCATACAGTCAAATAAACAAATGTATGTACATCTGAAAAGTTCGGACAAACTTTTCACGTGTATACAAGCATGCACTGAACGGCGCAAGTACAACTCGTATTCGCATGTTCTTGCACATACACTCGGAGAACGGAGACACATACACCCTTCGTTCTTGTATTCATACACCTACCCTCATACACTCATTCTTTTCTTGACTTATTTTCACTCAAATATTATTGTAATAACCAGTGGCTTTCGGTTTTATGTCCATAAACATGCTCGTACCAAAACTCTTCAGATCTCATTTCCATAACTGTATTTCATAGACGCAAGCTCATATCTTCCCATGGTACTCCATACATTTATACAAACCTATAAATAAAGTTTAATGTGATCGTATTCATGGTCACACACGAGCAAACAAACGCTGTCCTCAATTACACGACAGGAAACACGACGCAGACGTACGCACGCACACACCTCTCTAGGAATTAGTACCTTTAGACCTAAACCAATAGATCGAAGATCTGAATGTTTGAACAGGTGCGCTGGGATTCCTTTGGTGTTCAGGCTCAAATAGGGAGTATACCCACCCCCACCACATGTCCTCCCTCCCTATTACTATCTAACGTATAAATAGGGCTATAGAATCGCCTTTTATCTGGCGCAGTCTCCCCTGCTATCTTCCGTCAACTGATAACGACGTCGAGTGGGTCTAGATAACAAGGTTAATCGAGAGAGAGAGAGAGAGAGAGAGAGAGAGAGAGAGAGAGAGAGAGAGAGAGAGATAAGAGGATACTACCCTGTGGTAGGGGTGTAAGAATGCTACCACCGTAAGTCCTGGCCGTCCTGCGTGTCGTAAAAGGCGACTAAAAGGACAGCTTTTTTAGTAAAAGGCTAGGCCCACCGCCAATAACTGTGAAAACTGCTGCCTTCAAGTCTTACTTTTTTAGTAAAAGGCCAGGCCCACTGCCAATAACTTTGGAAACTGCTGCCATGCAGTCTTACTTTGTGATAAAAGGCTAGGCCCACAGCCAATAACTGTGGATACTGCTTCCTTGCCATCTTACTTTTTAGTGAGCCCCACCGCCAATAACTTTGGTTGATGACAGCAAGGGCATGCGGTTGTAAAAATCCTTTTGCCAAATAATAAACCAAGCCTGGTGTTGTAAGGAAAGGCGCATCAGGCAACCAACCCCTTAGTGTAGGGATAACGGTGGGAAAGAAGAAGAAGAAGAAGAAGAGAGAGAGAGAGAGAGAAAGAATGCTTTTGTTGCTCTTAAGCTGAGCGTTGGCTGATATGCTTTGATCCCATTACTCCCGTTGCTCGTATGTATCGAATCCTAGTAACAATGATACTTCTATTACTAGTATTGCTGTCGTTCTTGTGCCTGCATCTGCTTACAACCGTTACCACTATGTTTCTAACAATACCTATTACATTACTAATGACATTTTTCTTGTTGTATTTCATCACGTTTTGTCCGTTTCTTCCAATCCACTCAATGAGAATGAAATGAAAGAATTTTAAATGATACATATAATTCACAGAGAAATCCATTACTTGAAGTTTCAGATAAAAAGGTAAAAAATATGATAGTCTTGGTAAAATTGAGTAAACTTACATAAATTTCTCAAATACTTTTGGAGTTAAGTAAATATTTATATCATTACCATCAGTATTATCTCTGTTTTGCACGCATTCAAATGAAACAAGGAAGATGAACATTGGCGTGATAAGCAAGCATCAGCAGAATGGAATATGCATAAATGAAGAGAGAGAGAGAGAGAGTATAATAAAATCCAAATGAATATCAATAAATCTCCCCTCACTAAAAAAAATAAATAATTAACTTATATTTACAAATTAAAAATGTAACGAATAGTAACATGTAAGTGAAATATCAACCACATAAGGGAATAAATAATTTACAAGCTAAAATAAGCGATAACATGAAATAAAAAAAAAAGTAAAAAGTACGCCGAAGTTCGCGCAAACGAGTTTTCTGTACATCGTATAATCAAGGCCACCGAAAATAGATTATCTTACGGTGGTCTCGGTATAATGCCGCGTCCCATGAAACTTCAACCACGGCTTGGTGGTTGTCTGGCCTATATCACTGACACACGCACGATCATGGCTAATTTTAACCTTAAATAAAATCAAAACTACTGAGGCCAGTGTGTTGCAATTTGGTATGTTTGGTGATTATAGGGTGGATGATCAACATACCAAATTGCAGCCCTCTAGCCTCAGTAGTTTTTAAGATATGAGGGAGGAGAGAAATAGTGCACACGGACGGACAAATAGCCATCTCAATAGTTTTCTTTTAACAAAAACTAAACAGATTATTAAAGTGATATATAATTCGCGTTAATCATATCCTGCAATTCTGGTGTGAAAGAACAAGATTTTGAACAGTAAGACATCGAAGAAAGGGAAACTTCATATAATTCATATTTCTATAAAACCCATTTTTTTTTATTAATGGCAGTCCTAACTCTTTAAGGACATAAGTAGACTATTTAGGTATCCATTCATATTGGAGGGTTTATACGCAGTACGAACTAATGAATGTGAATGAATCGGTAATGACGCATTTATTTCAAATGCTTCATTTCGTCAAGTTTTTTACGAATTGCATCGATATACGTATACGCAAAAAGTACATCATCTCTTTTCATTCTTTTAAAATTTTTGTTCATCCCTCGCTTTCTTTTTTTATTTTTTATTTTTCCTTTTTTTAGTAGAGCACACCACGCATGCGCGTGAGAGGAGGCCTTTCGCCATGGGAATGCAATGCAGTCATTAACTTTTATTAGAACAAACAAACAAAAGTAAAAAAAACAGAAGAAAAAAGGCCAGATGCAGCTGCGTGTGCGAGTAAGGTGACGTCATCTCAAAGCACAAAGGTGGCGGAAATTGACAGTGACGCATTCGTCATACTCTTGGTAATTGTATTAGCGGTCTCGTTCAAAGAACACTTTCTACTCTCTCTCTCTCTCTCTCTCTCTCTCTCTCTCTCAATCTTCAGACACACTTGCTTGTACACGTGTACAGTACGTCTACATTTAGACATACATATATATATGCAGCGTAAATGTATTAAATTCGTGTGTGTAAGTGTGTAAGCACGTGCTCATGCGCGTGTCAAAATACAGCGGCTACATACTGTACAATAGACTTACGTACTTTCTAGATGCCCTGTAACATTAGGGAATTGACTAGTTAAGATCCATTTGCACGCGAGGCATGTAATTATAATATATATATATATATATATATATATATATATATATATATATATATATATATATATATGCACATATATTTACGTCTATAAATTTATTGTCTAAATAAATTTGCTTCAACGATGGCTGAATAAGTAAAATGAGAAGATATAATGAGTCTTTAAAATATTTTAAAACCCATACAAAATTTGTGATATATTTACTTTTCTCATAATTCTAAGTCACGGGACGAATTACTGGACGTTCTATAATGTACGACAATTAAGCTGATAAAAATATCGCCCTAGATGCAAATCATTTGCTAAACAATTGAAGTTATATAATCATGTTGATAATTTTAACAGACGCCCCACAATTATCAAAATGCCATGAGAAGAACAAAAATAGTTTCCTCTCTTTCTTTAACCACATGAATGAAGTTAGATAAAATGCTATGAAAAAAGGGAAATTAGTGAAAAAGGAAATAAGCTGACTTCCTTTGTGAATGATAGAAGTAGATAAAAGGCAAGGCGTGATCCGACCTTCAGCTTACTCGGGCGTTGTTTCACAAGCGAAAATTAAATTAAATATGCTATATTCTATTAGAATACAGTTTAATATGCACATTTTTTCCCCATTTTGATTCTAATAAAGCATAAATATCCTATCCTAAAATTCCTGTATCTCTAACTCAACGCGAAAAGGATTTTTAAGGCTTTCCTATTCTCCCAACAACAACAACAACAAAGTAGTTTGTAGGCTTACTCCTTGGGTAAGCGAAAATATCAAAAAGGTAATAAACAATTCAATAAATGAATATCTAGAAACCGGAAAACCAGAGCAACCTTACATATTAAGTAAAGTATATTGATCTATAATAAAAAAAAAAATGACTATATAGTTGTTGATTTTGTGCATAAATTACATATATTGTATATGTATTGAATTGTAAAATGAACTTTAAAATTTATATTTTTAAGTAAAAGAAAAAATGTAGCCACGTACATCACTTGACGCAACGGCGAGACCAAAAAAAAAAAAAAAAAAAAAAACCAGCATCAACAACAACAACAACAGCAATACCAACAATCACAGGTGAAGAGAGGCCAGGTGAGCAGGATGTCCACCTCCCCTTGGTTCCTCTTTGACGACCAATAAAAACCCAATTAAAGGGAATTAATGAAATGGACGCCGGTGATTACCGAGTAATCTCTCTTTCCTTGTTCGCCCCGTCTTTTGACTCCTCTTTGTTATTATTTCTGCTGGTTTTAATTGCGATATTTAATTCGACCTTCGCCCGAAGTAGGTTGAGGCAGGCGGTGCTCAAATTAGAGATGATCTGGTGACGAGGTGAAGGAGTTTGTTTGTTTGTTTACTTTGGCCTCAATCTATCTCTTCTCTCGTTGTTATAATGGGCTGGACAAGGCTGGTAAAAGGATCCTGTTGTTGAGTTAATTTTATCATTTGTTTTTGTTTAAATACTTAATCTAAACTCCGTCAAACTATTTGTTGTTTATTTTCTTATCGCACCTGAAAACTATCCAAGTCAATCGATTTACATTGATCTCTGTAAATAACTCGTGCACCTGTTCTGTGGAAAATTACGTCAATATTTAGATAATTCTGTAACTAATTCCTACATACATGAACATCAAGTACAATTATCCTGCTCTGTATTTTACTTTAATAGTCGAACTTTCAGCTCTTTATCCGTGGACGATGCTGTTACACACAGAAATAGTGAATATATGGGTGTGCATTTATTTGTTTTTCGTTATTATTCGTTATTGCTACTTGTGTTTCTATGGTAACTGCCTTTGCAGTTCAATAACGTGTTCCATAAGAATGTTTGCTATAATAATAATAATAATAATAATAATAATAATAATAATAATAATAATAATAATAATAATAATAAAAGTGGGAAAATGACAAGTGAAATGGAAAAAAGTGACGCAAGAGGTATTAAACTCTAGTGTACAATCCAGAATAAACCTCAAATATGAACGAATGAAGTATACTGGAAGCACAGAAGCTGGATAAGTGTTCAACATGGATAAGTAAAGAGACAGACAGACAGATAGGTAGATAGATAGATAACGGCATATCATAATTCGATAAGACAAGTCTCCAGTACCCATCGCTATAGAACCATTATCAGATCTGCTCTGTGTGTGTGTGTGTGTGTGTGTAGTACGTCAAGTGGAGCGGCTGAAGGGCGTACTACGACACTTCCCAAAATACAGTGAATAATTTGGTACCAATTTCCCTGGTACATAGTCCAAGCTAGACATAAACCTAGACATAAACACTGCAAAAGTTTATATACTTTTCCAAGAGCAAAGAGGGCTTGGTTCCACATCCGCCAGTAGACCGATAAGTCTAAAAAGAAACCTTAGCATTTCAATTCCATCACACTCCTAGAGCTGGTGTCATGAGATGGTCTCTACCGTCCTACTCCGTATCACTTTTTTTTTTTTTTTTTTTTTTTATTTTTTTTTTTTTTTTTTTTTTTCAAGCATTATGTGTGTTAGGACTTGATACTGGGTAGTAATGTAACTACGTTTTTCTCTGTAATAAGTCCCTTTTTTCGTTTTTTTTTTTTATAGTCCTATAGGCTTATGTTATTTGCGCTTGATGTTGTATTTTTCTTTGAAGGCCATGTACTTGCAAGAACAGAAGAGACTACTGTACACTTTGTTTATTTTGTATTATGTCTCTTTGTGGACAAATTTGTATATACTAATAATTGCATATTTTTTGTCAATGAAATAACTAACTAACTAACTATCGCAGCCCGGCCGATATTGCTCATACATCATCATGTATTCGCAAGGCCTCTTTCCCATGGAATTGTCAGCCTCACTGTATCTCATTTAATACAAATCAATCCTTACATGTATGCAAGAAGTTAGGCAAGTTCCTGAATAGCCTACCAGATTAGCAAAGCAACTGTGCCACCGGCAAATTCCGAGGCCATATTACGTGCAAACAAAATAATTGAATAGAAACATAGCCTGTGTATTCAGTGCACCGAATAAATTAAAACGTGCTAAAATCTACGGTCAAATAGAGCTTTGTTTCACCAACGAAAATTTAAATGAATATGCTATATTTTATTAGAAATCATTTTTCTGCGCTGCTTAACATGCACATTATCATTTTTCACATTTTTATTCTGATAAATAAATCATAAATATCCTATTCTAAAATTCCTGCATCTTTAACTCAACGCGAAACACCTTTTTCAGACATTTTTAGGTGCCTTGGATGTCATTCTGAAGTCATCTTCTTTCTCTGTTATGCAATTTTTTTGTCGCCTTTTCTTCTCTAGATATTTCCAGTAATTGTTAATTGTGTAACCTTCATATGCGTTGTTATCTCTCTTCTTGACCTGTCTATAGTGTCTTGTGTCCCCTTTCTAGATATTTGTACTTGTCTTGTTCTTGGCAGTTTTGCTTACTCTGGGAGTAAGCCTACAACCTACTTTGTTGTTGTTGTTCTTGTTGTGGGATAGGAAAGGTCTATGGAAGAGCCTAATAAGGTCTGAAAAAGGTGTTTCGCATTGAGTTAAAGATACAGCACGTCAAACAGTGCAGAAAAATTATTTATAATAAAATATAGCATATTTATTTTAATTTTCTTTGGTGAAACAAAGCTCTATTTGACCATAGATTTAAGCACGTTTCAATTTATTTGGTGTACTGAATTCAAGCTATGTTTCTGTTCAGTTATTTTGTGTTTCCACTTATAACTGAGAGTATAGGAAAACGTGTTTAATTTGTGTCCTTTTTATTTGAGCCTTGGTGTTAGTATGAGTAGTACTGAGTCTGAGTATTAATTACGAACACCACTTCACGTTAAGCTAGGAATATAATGTTAACAACTTATGCGTGATGGAAAAAATCTTGCACGCGTCGCGAGTAAGATGGAGGTCGGATCACACCTTGTTTAATCTCTTCTTTCTTGAATTTACCCTCCTGTATATTTGTTCCTTTATCTCTTGTGCTGTAGATAGTCTCATTTATCGGTCTATTTTCTTACCAATTAGATATCGCATTTCTGTCCAGCCGTTCTCAATTAGTCAGTTATTTTACTTCTTTCCCTCAAGATATTCTTGCTCTCCTTGTGCGCTTCTCTCTTATTCTTTTTCTCCTTTCTGTGCTATTCCTTCTCCTCCTCCTCCTCCACCTCCACCTCTCCCACAGCGCTTCTCCTTTCCCTCCTTCGGGGGAACACATCCATCCATGGCAGCAGCCGGAGCAGGAGCAGCGCACCTGCAGCTTTCACCGAGAAACATTACAGAAATACGACCCCGACCACACGTGGACCTTATCGAGCGATACTCAATACCCGGTCGAGTAGTACTAGTACGACTCGATCCCTTATAGATGTCGGCCGCTGAAATCCAAGACGTCTTCGTCCAGCGGTTTCTGAGTCTAATTAAAATTCCCTTTATATGGCTCGGTCTCCTGTTTTTTTTTTTTTTTTTTTTTATTGTTGTTTCTCCCGATAATCTACCACCCTTTGGAAAATGTGTATAGGTGTATGTGGGGAATATACTATTATTAACTCCAAAAGTCAATATAAATGGATATTGAGATACTTCTCATAGTTAAGTAAATCACACAAAACTTTATACATTCAAGTGTATACACGATATATATTTAGTTACTCAATTTCTTTATTGAATCATTTATTCATTTTTGCACTGATAAATTTCTTTCTTAGAATGATTCAATATTCAAATATCTATCCATTTTATAAGCGGGTTCTAGTTTCGTCCAAGTTCTTGTTGCACATTTTCCTTCCAAGCTGTTGTGCTGAGAAAAAGAAAAGAAAAGCCTTTTAAGAGATATAATCCCACGAAAAGTCAGTCTAATGTTGGAGCAGCATAAAATAGATTAAGATATTAGGGTCTGGATAAGCTGGCCTGCATCGCTGTAGATTACCAGTTTTAAAAACGCAGTGGCAATGTCCATTGTTAGCCAGAAATCTAGGCTGTTCCTGAGCTCGACCAAATCTCTCTCTCTCTCTCTCTCTCTCTCTCTCTCTCTCTCTCTCTCTCTCTCTCTCTCTCTCTCTCTCTCTCTTAACTTGTAGTGGCAGGGCTTAATTTGAGCTATCCGTGATGCAGTGAACATGAGATATTTGAAACGATTTGTTAAAAAAAAAATAAAGTAACGGTATTCAACGCAGTTCGTTTTTCTTCATATATTATCAAAGTTAAATTTGTCCCTGCTTCCCTGGAAATTTAATGTGGGCTGCGAATCAGGATACAATCTCATGACTTTTGAGATTGTATCCTGCTAGGCCAGTACGCTATATATGGACTTTTTTTATACTCATTATTCTCTCTCTCTCTCTCTCTCTCTCTCTCAACAAGCTGCACCTGCTAACCCTTTTAACTCTCTTCATCCCGTGTTGCTCCAAAGCTCATTTACCGACCATAGGCTAATAATACGCCATTACGCCTGTATCTCTCTATTACACACAACAACATTACATTGGAAACCAAGCATTCAAACCAGTTACAATATCAAACCTTAAAACAGCGTCAAAACGTATCAGTTAATGAGAGAAATGATACTTTCAATGGTATTGGTTCGAGCGTCGAACGGGCTCGGGTGGGTTAGCAGGTGTCGCATCGTAACGTACAACTTGAGTAACATTGAAGATGTTTACCAACCGAGTGGTTACAGCGGGACCCATGGTTTAACGGTCGTGGCTGGCTGGCTGTTCAGGCATGAGAACTGGATATTGAAGGATGGACTGAAATAGAAGAAAGAAGGAAAAGGGAGCAAGCAGATGGTGGGGGTGGATCCGCAGATGAAATTGTGAGAACATTTTAAAAGATGGTGACGTACTTTCGTTAATACCATTAACATAATAAAGGCTGTAAGTTGACTGGATGGTGTATATCGTGAGTCCCGCCATTCACATAGTCATAAAGACCATTGATATTAAATTAATTGTCAGATTTTTTTAATTTACGTCATTTAGTCGTAATCTGGTGTTTTACCAGATCTGTCTACTTTTACACCATATTGACTTTTATTTATTTCCATTAAACTCATCATTTTTCATGAAATTTATTCATCTTATGTTGGGAAATTTTTTTTTTACATTTTTTCTTGTACTATACTCTTAAAACGGCTAAATTGTTTAGCCAAGGAAAATTATTTTTCCTTGGCTAAACAATTTTCGTTTAGTTCAAGGAGCCTTTTTACGAAAATATTTACTTTTAATCATTAAAGATTTACTTTGGCTTTGTAAAAACCAAGGAACCCCGAAGCTGAAATAGAATTCAGCAGGAAACCATTTTTCTACACTCGAAAATCTGTGCATAGATTCTTTTTTTTTTCTCTCTCTCTTTTTCTTTTCTTTTATTCCAAGTTCTGACATGCTTCAAGGATACTTAACTTTTAGTTGTCTATAAATGAAAACTAATGAGATGGTTATTTGTCTGTCCGTCCGCGCTTTTTCTGTCCTCCCTCAGATCTTAATAACTACTGAGGCTAGAGGGCTGCTAATTGGCGTGTTGATCATCCACCCTACAGTCACCAAACATACTAAATTGCAGCCTTCTAGCCTCAGCAGTCTTTATTTTATTTAGGGTTAACTTAAGCCATGATTGTGCATCTGGCAATGCGACAGGACAGGCCACCACCGGGCCGTGGCTGAAAGTTTCACGGGCCGCGGTTCATACAGCATTCTACGCCGTGCAGAAAACTCGATTGCGCCCAAGAAACTTCGGCAATTTTTTACTTGATTTCCCTTGTTTTCACATATAAGTGCATTTCAAACCATCGCAACTCCATTTCTCTCCACATTTGAAAACTATGTCATCGTATTCTGGTCCTTTTCAAATCTACCGACCTGATGATGCCTACTTTAAAAGTCCTTTATCGCTATTATCCCCTTCTTAACTGTAAGTTTATTTCGAAGACAGGCTGTTTCCGTTAGGTATGGATATATTGCAAATTTAGAATCGATCATAATTGTCATCATTCACCGCATTCATTCGGGCTTTTCATTGGCAGTGAAGTACCGTTTCTCTCTCTCTCTCTCTCTCTCTCTCTCTCTCTATTCTGTAAACTTCAGAATTCCCACCAAAGTGGTATAGCACAGTTTTTCCTTTTGCTTTCGTTCATTCAAGCCCTGCTTTTTGCTAAGGAACAATGTCTCGAATAAATATACATTTCGGTGCGCTTATGCAAATATTTGCGCATATGTATACATATGATGTGACCGATCGTGATGCTTCTGCGAAGCGAGATAGCAAACGTTAACTCTAGAACACAGGAACTTTTACATACAGTTTATTAATCCTTTGAAATGTGAGCTTATATAGTTCATCATAGAATAAGAATAAGCAGCGCTACACACAATTCGGCCCCTGTAGGAGGATAGTACCGTCAGTGGACCGCATGCTGTGCACTGTAGACATTACTTGAGGTTCTTTGCAGCGTGCCTTCGGCCACTAGCTGCAACCCCTATCGTTCCTTTTACCGTACCTCCTTTCATATTCTCTTTCTTCATCTTACTTTCCACCGTCTCCTAACACTTGATTCATAGTGCAACTGCTTCGAGGTTTTCCTCCTGTTTCACCTTTCAATTTCCATTTCAGCTCTGAATGACGTCATAGGTCCCAGTGCTTGGCCTTTCGCCTCAATTCTATATTCAACTGAACACACGAATCGGACCCGATGCAAATAGGTTTTACTACAAAAATAAGTCTGATACGCGTATACTACTTCAATATCGGTTTTTGAGGCCACGCCTCTTGCAGGATGAATGGAAGTGATTCAACGGTCATTATGATGTCTCCGTTCAGATCATCTTTGCTTTTATTTTAAAACTGAATGGGTTTAGGCTGAAATTAAGAATTTAGCAATTCCCACTAGATCACATTTATTCCTTGTTAATAATGGCCTCGGCTAACATGGCATGCTTAGGGTGTGACATACATTTGTGTTTGTATTAGTTGAGAATTATATTTACATAGCTTTAATTTATTAAGATTATACAATGGTATAGAAGGGAAATTTAAACTACAGGATCTGATTTATTTTTTAAAAAATTTAAAGTAAAGTAAAAAGGACATTCGAAGGTAGTTTTAAGTTGAAGTTTGTGAGAACTTGCTTGGAAAGGAAATAAGAATATTTCAGAGGAAATGGATAGAAAATTACAAATTAGAAATGGCCCTTTCGGGAACTGTGGGAAAAGAAAGGTTCCACCCAGCATGAAAGCAGTTGCTGTATTAAAGAATTCATATACAAACAACTGCCAGCAATAAAAACCTGCTGTAGCAAAAAGGACATTAAAAAGATCTAGAAGATTGGGAATACAATTGGCCCCACCTAGGTACACCCAGCTATAGGTTTTTCCCACGGTGTGTGTATCTGTGTGTGTGTGAGTGTCTCGCCCATCAGGCCTTCGTCATCTCCCGGTTCGAGGGATCCTTGGGAAGTCTTCCCCCCCCGCCCCTCACCCCCTCACGGACTGATCCTGATGGTGAGAGTGGGACAACAACCTTCGGCACCTCTTGTTCAGGCTCCCAAGTCAAGTGGCTGAAAACGGTTTTGCATTGGCTAATTACGGTATAGCTTTCACGCCTGATGGGGATATATAGGCTGCCCTTAAACACGTGTAATCGACCTCCATTGCGGTTTATGGATCTATTTCCTCTTTGATGCTGTTGTTGTCGTTTGCTTTCTTCCTTTATCGCCTCCCTCTTCTTCCTCTTCTCCTTCTTCTCTCTGGTTCTTCTTCCTTTGCCTCTCGTGATTGAAGGGAGATGAGATGGCATCATGGCTGGCTTCCTTCCGCGTCTTCGAGGGAGGGATGGGAAGAGCCGTTTGTGTGGCGCTTGTGTATTTGTTTGTGTTGGGGCGTGTTTGTTTTGGCTGGTTACCTCGTTCGGGTCCGTGTTTTTTTCCCCCTTGGTAGATAAGATGCTCTTAGGTAGTTTTCCTGTTTGGCTCCCCTTACGTATACTATGCTCAACCCCTGTCGAACTTCAATTTTCTTTCATGAATGAAGTTGGGAACATGATCACATCTTAGCTCCACATTTTTTTTTATTTTCATATTTTATGTTATACTGAAGTTTGACCTTTTACTTGATGTATGATGGCTATGTGCCACTTCCTCAGTAGGACATGACAGGGTCTGTATCAGTGGTGGAAAATGATGGATAGTTTACATTGCCATTATTTTTTTCATTGTGAAATTTTCAATATTTTCTTTGATTCCTCTCTTTTAAAAATAGCTACAGAGTGTCTCTAACCAGGGCAATATACATTTAGTGACCTTAGTGACCTCGTAGTGGGGTACCCCAGTCAGTGTACTGTAGGCATTACTTAAGGTTCTTTGAAGCGTCCTTTCGGCGCCCATAGCTGCAACCCCTTTCATTCCTTTTACTGTTGCTCCGTTCATATTCTCTTTCTTTCATCTTACTTTACACCCCCTCCCCTAACAATTGTCTCATTGTGAAACTGCGAAGTTTTCCTCCTGTTTCACCTTTCAAACCTTTTTAATGTCAATTTCGGTTTCAGCGCTGAATGACCTCATAAGTCCCAAATTTTATATTCTACTAAATTTAGTGATTTCACTGAATGGTTGTAATTTGTGTTGTATGAGCCTTAGAGTACAGTATATAAAACAGAGTGAAGGAAAATAGTGTTGATGCTACTTTTCTCACACATCAGTATCGAAATGCATTTTGAATGTGAGAATTAGAGGGATTTATAATAATATTAATTATTATTATTACTATTATCACTCGCTGATGTCGCAGCGCCATGGGACACCAGAGTAGATAAGGAAGAAAGAGAAAATATTGACAAGTATCAAGACCTGAAAATAGAAATAAGAAGGATATGGGATATGCCAGTGAAAATTGTACCCATAATCATAGGAACCCTATAGGCACAATCCCAAGATCCCTGAAAAGGAACCTGGAAAAACTAGATGCCGAAGTAGCTCCAGGACTCGTGCAGAAGAGTGTGCTGTTGGAAACAGCGCACGTTGTGAGAAAAGTCATGGACTCCTAAGGAAGCAAGGGTTGCATCCTGTCTCCTTAGGAGTCCATCACTTTTCTCGCTGTGCGCTGTTTCTAATAGCACACTCTTCTGCATGAGTCCTGGAGCTACGTTAGCATCTAGTTTTTCCAGGTTCCTTTTCAGGGATCTTGGGATCGTGCCTAGTGTTCCTGTTATTATAGCTACAATCTCCACTGGCATATATCCACAATTAACATTAGTGATGATACATTTCACGAAATTTATCACGCTGCACATAAGTAAATATCAGAGATACTTTGGGAGAGGAAAATTATCTATGTACCCTTTTTTACAGCGATTTCATTCAGAGTAAACAAACTGATGGTATGTGTATAAAAGTTCCCAGTGACACACTTTGAATATTCTTTAAGGTGTTGTTATTCTTGAATGAACCCCAAACGTCTCTAGAAAACAAAATATAAAACTGAAGCCACGAGGGGAAAAAATTTCCTTAAATATGTGAATCTTGTACAGCGATATTCAAATGAGTTCAATGTGCAAATGAACGTCAGCGGCTTTAAGCTCTCAATCCGCGGGTGTTGGCCAGCTGGCTAATGCTCGAAATTAAACAGGTAATTAATGCGCCGAATTTTCTTCGGCGCAATCGAATTTTCTGTGCAATGTATAATGCTGTCTAAAACCATCAACTATGACCGGCATCTCTCCTGTTCCTCACCAGGTGCGGTAGAGTGAGGGTGCGCCCCATGCACAATCCATGGCTAACTTTAACGTTATATAAAATTAAAATAACAGGCTGCAATTTGGTATGCATGAGGATTTTAAGGTGAATGATCAGAATACCAATTTACAGCCCTCTAGCCTCAGTATTTTTTTTTTTTTTTTTTTTTTTTTTTTTTTTTTTTTTTGAACTGAGGGCCGACGGACTGACAGACAAAACCGGCACAATAGTTTTCTTTTACAGAAGACTAAACATGAGAATAAAAGATAATTAACAAAAAATCGAAGTGCTTTCCCGCAATCTTAAAATAGTTAGAGATTTGTGAGAGAGGAAAAAATAAACGCGCCGTTTCTCCCGCGCGATCTTAAAATAGCTGAGGGATTTGGAAGATTTAGAATCGGTGTAAAAATACTGGGACGCAGGTGTGTGTGTGTGTGCGTGCGTGGTTATGCACAAGCAAGCGGCTGTACGAAAATAAAAATATTTATTTGTTGTTTTAGCTTTAAACTAATCTGAAATGCGATCGTCAGCACGTTGGTTCCAATCTCAGCCGTAAACTGTCTTCTCTGCAACAAGGATCATCGACGTAAAGGATTGGTCTAATTCTTTTGAGTAAATATTACTTATTTACTAAGGAAATAGATTCATAAAATTACGTCATGTCCTGTTATTTGAGAATTGCTTTCCCGACTTATGCCTAATGGTTGTAACGGAAAAATCATTCAATTTATTCATGTAGAAGGTTTGGAGTATCTCTCTCTCTCTCTCTCTCTCTCTCTCTCTCTCTCTCTCTCTCTCTCTCTTGTAGAGGATTGAATTTTTCAGTTTACTTAAAGATATTAAAGGATTTATTCATTCAATTTTCCTGTTTAAGAAAATGGAAAATCTTTCAACTTTTTCATTTAGCAGGTTTTCGAGTCTCTCTCTCCTCTCTCTCTCTCTCTCTCTCTCTCTCTCTCTCTCTCTCTCTCTCTCAAGAGGATTGAATTTTTCAATTTACTTACTTTAGAATATTGAAGGATATGTTCTGTCTCTAAGACGTTTTGTATCACGTGACATTTCCTACCTGAAGGTTTTTAGGGTTCAAAACAAAAGTGTGTTCAAGAGTATTTAAGTAATGAACTGACACATATGAATAATAGTCTTTACATTTAAGTCATTCAAATTATTCAATTCAGAGAAAAGTAAAATCATTCACTTTATAAAAAATAAATTATGATCTCGTTCACTTAAAATTATTTTTTGTCTTTGAATCATTCACATTGTCTAATGAGTCATTCATTTTGCTGAAGTGAGATAGAATGACTCATTCTTAATACTCGGATGGCACAATGGCACATAAGAAAAAGGAATTCTGCTTCATTCAGGTTTCTTAAGGAACAGCATATCATCCATTTATTCCAATAAAAGATATCATTGTTGTTCATTTACTGGTATACGATATATGACACTCTGTTGTGGATTTAAGGGGAGGAGATCTGGTCACG
>NC_061100.1:38831419-38846419 GCF_015104395.2 Macrobrachium nipponense
TAGTAGCAATAATCAGTCAATTTGATCGGTTGTTGCATGTGGAGGATTATTACCATGATAATTACCAAATCATTGCCAACGCACAAATAGATAAAATCATCAGCGAAACTATTTGCAGATTGATTGATGCCTTGCAGAGTCATAGTTATTTTTTAACAATAATCATAACAATGTAAATGTTTTGAAATATGACTGAATTATTCGCAGAACATCGCTACCTTGATAATTGTCATCGTAATTGTTATTTGACCGTTATTTATTAAATTATATCTCAATAATTTCGAAGAAATTATTTATATATTTGACTAATTTAAAATCAATACTGGAACAGTTGCTAACAGTTATTACTGGAACCTTTTACGTAAAATCATAATTAGAAGTTATTTGAAGACAGTTTTCAAAATCCTTCGCGAAAATTCATGGGAAAGGCAGTTATTTTCAGAAAATCCTTGGTAAGTCATTTTTGAAAAATTATCATTAATTATTTTATAGAAAATCGTTGTTAATACATTTACAAGAAATAATGACTAGGACAGTCTTCAAGAGAATCATTTACGCAAAATCAAGAGTAAGATCATACTGACTTATAGTTTTTTTTATAGTATTTTTGTTAAGATAATTCTTGACAGATGAGTGACATTAATCAGAAACACCTTCGTTCTGAAGAAACTTAACCTTCAGGCCACTTATCGCCAGTCAAGTCTTAGAGATCGATAAGAACTACGATAACGATAACATTTATCTCTGAGAGTACTATGTGTCACATTGCTGATAAGATCTCCTCGTTCATGTATTTTTCCTCGAATATTTTCAGAAATGACAGATGGTTAATGTCTTCATAAATACAATTTTTCTTTGCGTCCAGTTGGGAGTGACACGTCCCCTGTCATAGTCAGCTGTTGGTAGTTGTTCATTTTGTCCTTCGTTCGTCTTTCTAACTGAAAATAATTCGCTTGTGATGTGAAACAAATGCCATGTCCACATGAAACAGATCAATGATTTGATTTTCTTCTCCGCCTGTCACGTGAATCTCAGCATCCTTATCTAGGGAATATTCGAGAAGAGGAGAAGAAACTAGTGCATGTGAGAAGTCATGCCTGATGTAAACACCGCCGGCTATAGTAGCATCCTGAACGTTCGAAAAGACACATCCCATCCATTATGAGAACCGTGTGAACTCACGAGGTCTTGAAACTTGACCTTGAAGTTTTCTGAAGACCTCTGGATTAAAGCTCTGGTAACGTTTACTCCATGTGTGGGCTAGGGGGACCTTTGGGGGTTCCCTTAGCAGGGGGAGATGAGAGAAGGGGACTGTAGGGGATAACGGGAAGGAGAGAAAAAAGAGATAGATGATAACGACCGGCATGGAGGAGGAATATTAGGAGAGAGGAAACCCAATGACTAGATTGTCAGGCGTCGGAGGGTGGAGGCATTCGCGATGGAAAGATGGGCATCTTCAATTTTGATTTTTGATTGCTTTAGTCAATAAGTTAAAGGCTGGAATGAGGGGAAAATTAAATACAATATTGTGTTGAAGAAAATGTAGAATTGACACAGGAGAGGACAATCATCAAAGAAAACGCGGCCAGAAGGAAGAGATGAGGTAATTCCCTCATCTAGTCTTACACATCTCGACAGATGTCAGACACATGGGAGATTTTTGGTTAGATCCAAATGCTCTCGACGCTTTCGTGAGGAACTTCAAACAAACAGCGGAATGGCATTCCTCAGACGCCAGTTTCAAAGGCAAGATGTTGTTTTAAGCTTCCTCGTGCTGACTTAAGGCTCGTTCAACATTATGGTATCGTTTAATTTGTTATTTCTTGTTCTCCACTAAAAGCCACCGAAAGCTCTTTTCCCGTTTTCTTTATCATAGTTGCTCCCTCTCACTGAAGTTGAATTCTCCTTAAATTTGCAGTTTGTATTTAGGACGCAAAGTTTGGTCTTGCATTTTAGGTCAGCTGATCAACTCCTGAATCCTTTCTGTTAAGTGTCCTTATTTAAGGATACTCTCAAGCATGTTTCCCTTTTCCTTCCTGTCGTATCATTCGACTATTTTATTCATCTCTCTTAATTCATACTTACGGCTAATTACTGATGAATGTGTTTTTTGCATTTTGTTTTTACTTTATTTCAATCCCTTTTTTTTTATTTTCAACCAAGTAAACAGAAAAATCAGAAAAATCTGAAAAAGTTTGTTAGGGTATTCTTTGATAATTGACCGATTGTCAGTTTACGTGTATTATTATGATAACAATACAGAACAGAAAAGAAATTATAACAATAAGCGCAAGTCACAATTAGTTAAAGATATGTTTTCATCATACAATTCCAGTTCTCTACTTCTCTGTTACTTTCTTTTACTCAAAAACACACGTTCCTTAATTTATCAAGCATATCCCGGTCGCCACTTTATTTATAATTAATAAACTAAGCTATAAAGCTGAGATGGTTGTACAGTAAATGGTGCCGCTGTAATACTGCATTATGCCTTCGTTATTTTAGGCTGATTGTTAAGATGTAAACGACAGCAATGGCTAAGAAATGATTAGCCCACAAAACAAATTTTGAATTCATTCCTCAACTATTCAATTTATTCTTCAACCTTTCAGTTCAAATATATATCTTACAATTTTATCTACTCTCCTGATTAGTCTATTCCTATATAAAATTACTCGTCTGTAATATAGAGACCAAAATCATATCTTAAATTTTTCCATACATGTTCATCTGCTTCCCTGGTGTCTACTTCGGTTTGCTATGACATTATTGCTTTGGGAAGGTTTAACCGTATGATAAATGACCATCATCGTTTTTAAAAGAAATTAGTTCAACAATATATTCATACTCACACATAACATACACGCGCACGCACGCACACGCACACACACACACACACACACACATATATATATATATATATATATATATATATATATATATATATATATATATATATATATATATATATATATATGTGTATATGTATATATGAATATATTCCATATCTTATATATCAAGCTGACAGTCGGACAATGTACGTATGTATGTATGTATATTCACTATAGACGGCGAGACTACAGGACCGAACTGAACCCAAGTCAGACCATATGTAGATTTTATATGAGATTGTTTTAAGCCGCGTACCGTTTTGATCCGGATATCCGCCCATGCTATCTTCTTTATCATTATTCATAGAGAAATAAAGACGGCATTAATCTGATAGAACGTTTCACGAGGATTCCAAAAATGCTCTTATTTTTCTTCTACGACGAAAAATAACGATGATACTAGGGGATGGCTTTTAGCTGGGTACTGTATTGATCCAATTATCCGGCCGGATATCCGGCCATGCTAACTTCTTTAATATTAGTTGCAGATAAAAAATTAGAACATTATTCTGATAGAAATTTTCACGAGGGTTCCAAATATGCTCTTCCTTTTCTTCTACGAAGAAAATTACCGATGATATTACGGTTCAAACAATGACGACCTACAGTTGCCCGCTGTCAGGTGCTAGCCGGCTCCAAGTGTAATATATTACAAACAACATTGTTATATCCATATATATATATATATATATATATATATATATATATATATTATATATATTTATATATATATATATTTCTACGTGTGTGTGTAGTATACATAACATATGGAGTATCTTCCATATTAGCTAAAATTCATGAAATCCTTGTCATGCATTATCCTTGAATTCTCGCTTCCTTTGCCTGTAACATAAATTTTTTAATTGCGAAAACAAAAATTCAGTTTCAGTTTCCTTTTTCGTTTAATCCCGATTCCATAAAGTTTTTCATCTAATAAATCGAAGTTAACATGGCACTACGCGATCGTATTTGATTCATTTCTTTCTCGTGAGATTTTGGAAAGTTCCCCCACCGCCATCATATACCTGCGACGTCTCCAGATGTAAACAATCCCCTTCTTCTTCTTCTTCTTCTTCTTCTCGAGATTCGAGGTATTTGAGTCACATGATGTTTTGACCGCCGTGACGGGAGAAGATGACACTCACCAAAGGCAACACATGGCTTGTCTGGAAGCCATCATCAGGTGCAAGAAAAGGTCTCGCTCTCATGCGCCCAGGTCCTTCTCAGAATGGCTGGCCGTTCGTATAGACGTTCTCAAGACTTCGACTTCTAAGAAGGGTGACTTCGAGAAGCTCTAAAGGCCGACATTCTTAAAACGGCAACTTTACAATGCTGGCCATTTTAAGATGTTCTGGAGAGAGGATAGCAAGTCAGATGTTCATACGATTGACAGATTCCAGATGACGTTGTTTTTTTATATTCTGGATTCTTATTTGGTAATTTTTCTAGGCATTCTGTTTATCTATACCTAATAATAAGACCCATTTCTAGATGTAAAAAGCATTATTTATTTTTCTGTTTAAGGCAGTCGTTTCAAGACGAATCTGTCATACCACATTGTTGTTGGGACTATTGACTGCATCAGTTGACCGTCATTACCATCGATCGAATATTTTCAAACGTTTTTGAAAACGACCTTTTGTCTCAAGCTCAGAAGGTTATAGACTCTTTAAGGACAAAATGCATCCTTTAAATTTTGTCGAAAAGCTAAGAAATGTTAATGAAACTGGTACTAGACGTTCTAAAAGTCGCTAACTTCTAAAAATTTGAGAACAGGTCTTCTGTATTGAACAAATGTTTTTGTCAGTAACTTCTGCTGCCACAACCAGCCTTGAGAAGGAAGGATAGTAGTCAAAGACTTCACAATAAATGTCAGCCTATTCCTACGTTTTTTTCATAAATACAACTCCCGTTGGCATGCCTTGATCCGACGAGGTCAAATTCCGACACTCTTATGTTACTGTCATCTTTGACAGTTTTAGCACACTAATAATAATCATAATTTTTCTTTCAACGTAGGCAATGCACAATGGCAAGATGTGCACATGAACATTTTAAGTTTTTCAATTATATTTTTTTGCTTTTTATTTTTTATTTATTTTTCTTTTAATGCCGTTTTATTTCAGGTACACGATTCACAAATCGTTATGTGGTTCTTGGTATTATTTCTTTATCCTAATGAGACTTTAGATGATGTTTCATGGAATATGCTTCTTTTAGTTATGATGATATAATGATAATAATTTTTATTATTTCAACGTAGGGCAACTCACAATACAAAACGCGTTCATGAATATTTAAAGTTTTTGTTAATTTATAATATTTACTTTTAGTTTACTTTCCATCTGCGAATTTTTCATTTTTCAGTTTTATAGTTTTTTTTCATTTCCAAAACACGATTTGCAAGTCTTAATGTGGTTCATTTAGTTTGTTCTGAACTTCTCCTTATTGTGGTTATTTATTTATCGATAGTAATAATAATAATAATAATAATAATAATAATAATAATAATAATAATAATAATAATAATAATAATAATAATAATAATAATAATAATTAGCAGTAAGGGAAGAACTAATAGATTATGATGATGAGAATCAGGATTATTTGCAGGGAGAAGGATAATAATTAGTAATTTAAGTATTGCTTACAATATTTCTTCCACTACATATACGATATTTTTATCTATATACCATTAAAGAAGTCTAGACCTATTGCATCAAGATCTGGACATGAATTCAAACCCTGAGACTTTTAAGCTAAAATCATTTTTGATAATTGTTTTCTTCAAATTTTGTCTGCAGGTATTGTATGGACAACCGTTCTCTCTCTCTCTCTCTCTCTCTCTCTCTCTCTCTCTCTCTCTCATTCGTATGTTTATCCCGTTTCCGCACTGACTTCCAGTTCCTATAATTCTCCGTATCATTGTTTTTTTTTTATTTTTTTTTTTTTATTTTTTTTCGGTTGGTATTGCTTTGGAAATCGTCCCCCCCCCCCCCCCCTCTCTCTCTCTCTCTCTCTCTCTCTCTCTCTCTCTCTCTCTCTCTCTCTCTCTCTCTCTCTCGTGTGTTTACCCTTTTCCTCACCGATTTCCAAATCCTATAATTCTCCGTACATTGTGCAAGAAACGTTTCCTTTGCAAGCAGTCATCAAACGAATTACAGTTAAACCGTAAAACGACCTCAGTTATAACATAACTGTGAGACGTTCCACACCCCGTCCTTATCCTGCGGGGATTTTACCTGTGTCCTACAGCCTGTCCTTTCCCTGAGAACCAGGATCCTCCCACCTGCTTGAGAACGCCCTTGAAGGTTTGATTGACTCCCTGCAACGACATACAGATGACATATGCGCGTTTAGCTTATATGGTGTAGATGAGTTGGATACACGTTCATTTTGCTTTCAGGGAGCAGTTGATACTGGTTGCTTGCAAACGCTCGCACTCACGCACACATAAACATTTGACATTCGAAAAATTTATGTGGGTATTTTACCAACGTTACTGTATGTTTACATCAAGGGAGAAACGTATTCATAACGAAAGGGACATCGTTCATGCCAATGATTTTGTCTTATTTCTCTGGAAACAAAGAATATTCAGTCAAAAATGTGTTTTAGCTGCTTAACGAAAGGGTCGTCTTTCGGGACAATCGTTTTGTCTAATTTCTTCGAAAACAAAGAACATTTAGCCACTGGCGTGACTAATATACTTATTTTGGATGTTTCTTAAGGACACTGTTTTTCTCTTCTTCTTCATCGCCTTCTTCTCCTTCCTCTTCCTCTTCTTCTTCTTCTTCTTCCTCTTTCTTTGTTTTCTTCTTTTTCTTGTATTCAAAGACGGTGATGTAAAAATTCTTTTCTATTTTTCAGCTTACGCAAGAGACTCAAATTGACAGGCTGAAAAAAAGGTAAAGTAATTTTTAGGCTTTATTCATTTTAGATTAACAGCTATGAGAGAGAGAGAGAGAGAGAAAGAGAGAGAGAGAGAGAGAGAGAGAGAGAGAGAATCGAAGACCGTGGCGGGTCATCTTACAAGCACATGGAACCAAACCAGATCCTTTAATAAATCCACACGTGACTTATCATGGCTGATCTCTCTCTCTCTCTCTCTCTCTCTCTCTCTCTCTCTCTCTCTCTCTGTCCGCTTCCGTTTTGCTAATGTATGGCATCTAGAATATACTCTCTAGGGGTATTTCTCTGAGTTCGTAATACTAGAAAAGATCTAGAAGTTTGTTCTATGAGGTTCAAGAAATGATACTGAGTTATATATATCACTGAAAAAACATCACATATTTACATTGATGTGATCAAAAATTCATTCTTAATAGCAGACAATAGGTGCCGAAAACCAAAAATTACATATTGATTTTTAAATTTTCAACATTAAATATTCACTCTTAATTGGGTGATGAAACTACATACTAAAACAAAATTCGTCTTGTAAAATAGAAAAAAAAGTGTTTACCCCCAAAAATAATATATGTTTACCTTCCAGACCATTCAAATTGGGATCCAGAATTTGTGCCATGGAGTCTTTCATTTTGAAGCCTGGCATCAAGTTATAGTTTAATGGTGCAAATATTCAGAAAATATTAACATGTGAAATGCTGTGCGTATCCATGTACTTCCATTATGAGTCGTCTTAAATTGTGAGATCATGCTGAGCGAAATATTTCCATCTTTTTAGTGCTTTATCGCTTACTCGGGGAGTAAACCTACATACTACTTTGTTGTTGTTGTTGTTGTTGTTCTTGTTGTTGTTGTTGGTGGGGGGTTAGGAAACGACTATGAAAAAGCCTAAAAAGGCCTGAAAAAGTGTTTCCCATTGAGTTAAACATACAGGAATTTTAGCATAGGAAATTTCTGATTTATATATCTGAATGAAAATGTAAAAAATAAATAACGTGCATGTTAAACAGTACAGGACATTTCTTTCTGATAAGATGTAGCGTATTTATTTTAATTTTCGTTGGTGAAGCAACGTGTTATTTGACTGTCGATTTTAGCCCGCGCCCGAGTAAGCTGGAGGTCGGATTGTACTTTATTTTCAAATTCACTCTATATCCTACTTCCTCCCCCACTCCTACCCTCTCCCATCCACCTCTTATTCTCGAGATCTCGGGTCTGTGAATAATGACGACTAATATTATCATTATTATTGTTATATTAACTGGAGATGAATCATTACAATTTATCACCAAACAGAGCCCATCAGGTCACAGTCCATGTGTCGCAGTGGAAGAGCCATCATATATATATTCGACACCTGATGAAAAGTACTGATATTCGGCCCCCTCTCTCATTTCATCCATCCTCTCTCTCTCTCTCTCTCTCTCTCTCTCTCTCTCTCTCTCTCTCTCTCTCTCTCATTTCAGTCCTGGGTTTGCTCTTGATGTGATATGGAAATTTACTTAATTCTACAGGTCTTCTCTCTCTCTCTCTCTCTCAACATTTGGGTAAAACTTACTCTCAAAATTTGCACAATGAATATAAAGGTAAACTGATTCTCTCTCTCTCTCTCTCTCTCTCTCTCTCTCTCTCTCTCTCTCTCAACATTTGGGTAAAACTTACTCTCAAAATTTGCACAATGAATATAAAGGTAAACTGATCTCTCTCTCTCTCTCTCTCTCTCTCTCTCTCTCTCTCTCTCTCTCTCAACATTTGGGTAAAACTTACTCTCAAAATTTGCATAATGAATATAAAGCTAAAATTATTCTCTCTCTCTCTCTCTCTCAGAATTTTGTGTAAAAACTAACTCTCAAAATATGCTTAATGAATATAGGGGTAAAAAGACTCTCTCTCTCTCTCTCTCTCTCTCTCTCTCTCTCTCTTACCAGACGTGAGTATTCAGAACCCATTCAAAATGCATGCCATCAAAACGGTAGGACCTCGAAGAGGTAATCCTCACACCCACCATTCATAAGATGCTCATTAGATACTAGATACATTCTCTCTCTCTCTCTCTCTCTCTCTCTCTCTCTCTCTCTTTCATTTACGACCTCCCCACCCCAACCCCCAACCCGCATGGCGCCCGCATTCTTGACCACAGATTATCTTGATAGGACATAGTCGCCCGTACGCCCAAAGTCTCAAGTGTTCCCACCCACTTCGGCTCGAATTGGAAGGGTGGGAAAGAGACGCAATCGTACTTTCATTTTGTTTTGGAGAGCAGCTCTCTCTCTCTCTCTCTCTCTCTCTCTCTCTCTCTCTCTCTCTCGTTTATAAATGTCATCAGTCAAGTTAATTTGATGAAAACTATAAGCCAAAAGAAAGTAGGTCATCAATCTGATGAAAACTATAAATAAAAACGAAAGTAGGTCTATGGAATTTCAATAATCCTGAACACTTACGAGACGGAGATGGGCAAATTGGTGGACACTGTAACTAGGCCTATCTAAAGATGAAAGAATATGAAATATTTTTTCTGGTTTGTATATTATAACGTATTAATGTAAATACAAAGCTTGGAGTTAGGGTAATACCGTCTCGAAATTTCGTTCATTTATCCTGTTGGGTTCATTGGCCGTAGATTATCATTGTTACACACAGGAAAAAATTACTAATGCAAGTGGATAAACATTGCGTTTTAGTACTTCGAATGACTGAATGTATCTGAAAGTCTAGAGAATTATAGATAGAATTCATTAGAATATTATGTATGAATATATATTTCCATAAGTTTTGCTCTATGCAAAACTACTTTTTCAAAATCAGGGTCTCTAGAAGTGTTATTTTTTGTATTGTATTTTCTAACAAACGACTAAATTCTGTTACACCAAATCCGTTAAATATGGCGCAGAAACATTCCAAATCATTTCATTAAACTAATTAAACTATCCTTAGAAACTGTTACGTAATTTCAAATTGATTCTAAATCAAGAATGACATTCATAAGATTTACATCCCCTTGTAATGTGGATACTTGAACTTCGGAAGACAAGCACCAGACTGTAACGTTTCTCTTGGTATCAAGTCCTGAAAATGGAAGCTAACATGACCTGACTTTGACCTCAAGTTTGACCTTGTCAGTAGCGGCAGCACGGGTCGCATGCAACGGGTATTCTGGGAACGGAACCGGAAGGAAGAAAACGGATCTGAAGCAATTCACTTGAGGGGAAACTGCCCTGATTCATGTTTCCCGTTTCTCCTTCGACAGTGAACATTAGCCAATGATTGTCTTTCAGACTTCTCAGCAATTATTGAGTTTGAAAGACATTCGTAGCACTTTTCACAACAGAGCTATGAAACTGGTAAGGTAACCTTTCGATTTTGATAGAGAATGCATTGTCTAGTTAATGGAGGTCAAAGGAAAATGTGTCAGAAAAGCAAGTACAAGTTATTTCGCTGAGGATTACGAAACCTTTGCTTTCCAAGGTCTTGCGAGGCAATGCATTTAATCCAGTATTCGTAGGACTTCATATGTGGAATAGTAAGCGCGAAAATAAGAATTATATTAAAATTTCATACGAGCTTAAAAGATCAATCATTTGTTAGAATAACAGAGGTTATGCTGACATTAGCACACACATACACAAACACATTTGTACACACATAACCTATGTTATATATATATATATATACACACACACATATATATAGCTATATATATAGATATGTGTGTGTGTACATAGCGTGTGCGAGTATGTTTGTGTATTTGTATGCTAATGTCAGCATAACTTCTGCTACTCTAACAAATGACTGGCCTTTGAAGTTTGTGTGATGTTTAGATATAATTCGTAGTTTCCGTCTTAATAGCAGCCTTTGTACTTGCTGCACACACGCATATGTGTGTGTGTGTGTGTGTGTGTGTTGGTGTATAAGCTACAGTGCTACACTGTATGACCGTACTCCCAACATTCACCCAGGCCCAAGTGCAACCTTTGGTTCTAACGATAAACGGGTCACCGAGGAAAAACACGCCAAGAACCGTATGGATTAGGCGACCGAGTAAACAGATCGGCTCCGTTGATAAGCGAATTCGAAACTTGCTTATCATGTTCGCGGCCGTTTATGGTGGGTATCACACGCAGATACAACTCTCTTCCTCATGCCCCGATTGGCCTTCGGGTTAAGTGCTTCCTTCTGTACCCGGACACCTGTATCTCTCTCTCTCTCTCTCTCTCTCTCTCTCTCAGCGTTTGGGATGCCCTCAGTGCGCTGGGCATTTCCCAGGAGTCCCGGGACCCTGCGCTAATACACTCTGTTAACAACGCTAACCCGTAGTCCCATCCTACCCTACCCCGGACCTTGGCCTAGATACATACCCAGTCCGAGTACTCCTCTGCCACAGGCCCTCGTCCAGGGGGACCCAGGTATACCATTCAGATACCCACCCCTCCTAGGATACCAGATGCTCCACTCCTGGATGATAAATTTATACCCACGGCGCCCTTTGATTTCCGCTTCCCAAATGCCCCAATTATAAATATAACATCGCCCCCAACCCCCACCCCCACCCGCCCCTCAAACGTATTACAGTCCCGCAAAGTAAAACCCTGACCTTTACTCTATACCCAGTACTGCAGGTACCTTATCATAAACCCCAATATGGTCCCCATACCCAAAGCAGGATGCCCCTATACCCCCCCTAGAGACATCCCCCTCCTCCTCCTCCTCCCCGGCCAACAGATGCCTCAATCAACAACATCAACAACTTCACTATTATCACATTCCCAGCTCCTTGACCCTGCACTTGACCCCGCCTGACCCGAGACGCGCCGACGATTGACCCCCGTGATCCGAGCAGCTGTTTTTGGTACTTCCGGATTGGATGCCTTGGAGTGGCCCAGGTGGTCGGATACTGGACCTGACTTCCGAAGCAAACAACTGTCATTTTGGGCTTTGCTCATTTGTCTCATTATTTCATTATTCAAGTATATTCCTCATCTTGATACTGTTGGATACAAATGGCTTCATTCATTCAATAGAAGATGTGGTTTTTGCCTTCATAGCCTATATATATATATATATATATATATATATATATATATATATATATATATATATATATATGTGTGTGTGTGTGTGTGGGTGTGTGTGTGTTGTGTGTGTGTGCGTGTGTGTGTGTGTGTGTGTGTGTGTGTGTGTGGTTTGTGTGTGTGTATTTTAATTGGGATAATTAGCTCGTTACCTATTCGAATTATCAGATGTCTTGATTGCCTTGATGCTATTTGATATTCATTATTTTAAAATAATTCAGTAGATGCCATCAGCAATTTAATTGGAGTTATACTTGCAGCTAGATATCTTGCTTTTACTTTCATTACCGCCATTATCATGTTTATTGTATTTATCAATATGTTTCTAAACTGTTAGATTTGTACTGAATCATTATCATCATCACTATCAGTATGTTATATTTTTCGTGTGTTTTTAGAAAATTCAACCTTAGTTTTTTATTTGTACTTCTTCAGTAATATCATCATCATGGTTATTAGCGAAGTTGTAGTTATTGTTATTAATGTAACACAAACTCAGAGGGAAATGAAAAAGATGCTTTTACTGAAAGTAATATAATACCATATACTTAAGTCAAGCATATAAAGCAAAACACTGAGTTGTTCAAACCAGATGTCACAAGTAAGAGATATTTTAATTCAATTTAATTTTTTTGTTATTTATTAATTTTTATTTTCATTTATTTTATTTTATTTTTTATTTATTATTATTATTCTTTTTTTTGAAGGAGCGCCCGAGATTTTTTTTATTTTTATTTTCACATTCTATGATACTGGCATCTGCCATGAGTAAGTTCCACGTAAACAAACCATTCAACTTCTTCTTTGTGTTTTTCGTGTTTGTCTTAGATCCATCACACGTAGCCCCACCTCTTAACATTTTGACATCCTTTTCAAAACTTCATCCATTCACATGGATGGCTGGCTGATATATAAGCTGTGTGCCAAGCCCGAAAGTAACCCGAAACAGACCCATAACGGAGAGACCTAAAACACAGACCCATAACGGAGCCCCATAGCAGACCCACGGTGATCTTTCGACCCGAGGGATTATATACTACCCATGGCCCACTTGGGCGTATCTCTAGACCTTGGCATATCCACTCGCTATAAATCTACGCAGACAGACAGAGTCCTTCAACTTTCTTTCAGTGTCCGTGTGAATTAATACCACTCACTTACTTCGATTTCGTGGACTGAATTCACACAGACTCCTTTCATTCGGCGTCACCTGCTCGCAATGCTGATCGGCGATTTCAAGTGTCTCTCGAATCTGGCGTAACTTCATCTTCCGAAAGTGTATGTGAGATGCACGGTCTAGTGGCAGTGGGATGTGGCTTGTGTTTGCGTGTGTGTGTGCGTATGTGTCGGTGTGCAGGGAATGTATCGGTTCAGACGAACAAGGCGAGTGGTTTATCCAGTTAAGGAAATACAACGTTTACTCTGATACGGATTCTTGAAGATGACAATTTGCGAGCGGCTGCCAAGGCGATACATTGAATAAACAAAGCTACCTGCGAAGGCAACGGGGGAAAAACTATAATAACCTGCCTTCTATATCAACGAAATAAGATTTTGATGACTTAACAAGAGCCAAGTTCGCTGAAATAAAGATCGTTTTCATTTTTAAACAATCGTTTCCCCAATCATTTTTGATAATAAAGACGCTCACGAAAAGTAATTAACTTCGCAAACTAGTAATTCTACCCGTACTTGATTGAGAAATCTCATTTATACTGTTAACAAATTACGTGGAAACAAATGGGCACGACTTGTTAACAACGGTTGAATGATTACGCAACACTACAGGCCCAGGGCATGTTCTCAGTACCCTGTTAACGAAATTCTTGAGACCTGAGAATATGACTCACATGGCCGTTGGGATTTCGTGTACCACTTTTTCACGTCCAGTTTTTGTAACGTCTTACTCTCTTCCTTCTTAGAACTTCAATTTATTGTTGTTTATTTGGTTGTCGGTACCATATTACTTCATTAGGTTTAGTACAGCTCCATTCATATAGGACAATATACGAGAAATTTCATTGATGTTTTTAAATATGGCGATCGTAACTCATTCAGCTTCTCAAAATTTAGTACTACCGGTTCAATGGCCGTGTTGATATTGAAGATATTACTTGGAGGAGCCTCCAGTAAAGTCAGTAAAACAATATTGCACGCTCGCACTGTCATGTGCAAAGACGGTTACAAAAAAGGCACAGAGAGAGAGAGAGAGAGAGAACATAGAGAGAGAAGAGGAGAGAGAGAAGAGAGAGAGAGAGAGAGGAGGAGGGGGGCGGGGGGCAGGGTGGCTGGTGTTGGGTGGGCGGTGTCTTGATCACCTAAAACCCGAGGAAGAAAAAGAATGTGAAACAGGTGTCTTAATGTTGGAAGTGGTTTTGCAGATGGATTCCTCAACGTGGTCAAAGGAAAAGTGGGTGGATGGGGCATGGGGTGGGTTTATGTACGTGATGGTAGTGGGAGGGTAGAGGGTAGAGGAGAGGTAAGAGGGCTGGAGAGGGAAAAGTAGGAGGGGATTGTGGGGGGCGAGAGGATAAGGTTAGTTGAAGAACGGAAAAAAATCGAGGACATACAAAACGTTCTAAAGTTCCCACGGTCAGAGACTCCACTACAGTCCATAGGCCGAAGAGCAATGCAATGGTCGTGCTGGCAAGGATTATTGTCCTCCAACCCTACTTATCCATGACCTGGAAAAAAAATACATTTCCTACTTATCTCGGCACGTTTTATCGTGACAAAAAAAGTATTAATAAAAAGAGTTCTAAGTGATCACAGTGTTTAGAGTTTTTCTGAGCACATGGGGATATGATTTTAGAATCCATGGGTGCACCTTTGTGATTCGTATGAAAAATGATGCACTGTTAGAATGTTGTGCATTCTCATGGATTCTTTTCAGAGTTGCTGTCGTAAACTGATCGAAAAATATTCTCAAGTAACTGGTACTTTTTGGAAGAGACAAATTATATCTAATACAATCAGTGCTTTATCTTTTAATATTGATTAGCAGAGATTCTCAAGTAACCAGTACTTTATGGAAGAGACATAAATTATATCTAATACAATCAGTCTTTTATCTTTTAATACAGACTAGCAGAGATGCAACGAGCTAACTGAGAAATATTTGAAATAATATT
>NC_061100.1:38856419-38868919 GCF_015104395.2 Macrobrachium nipponense
TTTTTTTCTTATAATACTGTGTTTATATGTATAGTTATCATAATGTATACTATTGTTTATCATTCATCTGCAAGCTCTCTCTCTCTCTCTCTCTCTCTCTCTCTCCCTCTCCTCTCTCTCTCTCTCTCTCTCTATCTATATATATATATATATATATATATATATATATATATATATATATATATATATATATATATAGCTGTGCGTGTGTGTGTGTGTGCAAGTATGCATATATCATACCCTCTGCAACTTCCAAAACCGAAGGTACGCACAATGGCAGCCGAAAAGGACACACGTGGTTCAATTAGAGGAGAAGAAACAGCTGGTGCCATTGTATCTGTCATTTCTCGGAGAGACAGAGATAAGGTTATTATGATTTCGTCTTCCGCTGGTGTGCGTGTTTGACAGACGACAGATAAACTTTTATCTCGCATCGCCAGATGTTTTTGTTGAGGCCAGATCAAGTTCTGAGCTGCCAGGAGATCGGAAGCTTTGGAAAACAACGTGTTTTTCGAGTTGCACAATTTCCTCTAGGTAGTGAGTGAGTGAGTTCGTCAGTTTTATTTCTTAGCTCTGGTGTTTAGTTTTTGTGCTTGTTTGTTTGTTTGTTTTTCTCTGTTTATTGTCTCATCTTTATTTTACTATGATTTTTACTCCTGGTTTTTTTTTTGGGGGGGTCTCTCGTGTGAATTATGTAGCTAAGATAAATTTGTCTAGCATTTTAATTATCGATTTGATCTCTTCCATATGAATTAGTTGCCTTTTTTTTTATTCATATACCAGCAAAGTATTTGCAGAAGTAAACCAGGCAATATATGTATAAGTTTTATAATACAACGTAATAGTATGACATTTTTCCAGTCACTGAAGCGCATTTTTAAAGTATCAAACGAAAACTAAAATGAGAAACGGCAGAATTAATTCAAATGATTTGGTGGCTCGGAATACGTAGATGGGTTTCAGTACTAAATACTGGCGTTGCATTAACAATGGTCCTTCTGTTGAGTCAAGTTCCATCAGGGAATGGACTTGTTGGTCAGACAGTAATGAGGCATCTTAGTAACAGCAGTTTTCCAGCTTGCTCTGAAGACGCTCTGTGATACGAGCATTTTTTCTGTCGTCTTTCCGAGCCTGGTGATAATACCCCAGTCGTGACGCGACTTATAATATGCACCTGTACAGAAACACTATTGAACTATCGTTGCAAAATTTGCCGACGAAAAGCTGCTAAATGGCGTCAGCGGCATGATTTCTTTTCTGATATAGCCTTTGTAAAAAAAATAAAAATTTAAAAAAGGAATCTTTTATTCTTTGTTATTCTTGGTATTCATTACAAAGATCCACAATCCGTAGCTGCAAAATGACCTTTGCATTGTTATGCAAATGTGGACGTAATCAAAGCGGCGATATTTTCTTCGATGATATTTCCTTTCCTACTTCCTTTCAGGACCTCGTTCCTCACCTCAAGGATGGAAAAGGACACCGAGACGCCCAAATGCCGTGTGGCAGCGGTCATTCCTGCCGCAGGATGCGGTCAGAGGATGGGAAACCCTACCCCCAAGCAATACCTTGAGGTGAGTAGTACTCTCCTTAAGGATACCTCAATGTTTAAGGTTGGAGGACTCCACTGACATAAATCGCGAATCTTGAAGACTCAGTCGCGATGTTTTTTTTGTTTTTTTTTTTTTTTTTGTCTTAAATTCGTTATGGATGATGACGAGGAAAATAAAATTGAGTTTTTTTTTGTTAATCTGCGAAAATCTAAAATAGAAAACCCTTTAATCTAAAAGAATATCGCATACTATCATATCAAAAAGGGTAACAGCCATACTCTAACATGACAGTGATTTAGAAAAGGTAAATATTATCACTTAGGGTGCAATTAACAGAGTAAAAGATACTGGATGTTGATGTTAAAAGTAGTTAGTGAGATTACAATGTTAATTACTGCTATTCATACTTAATTCCACAGTATATGACTTCTAGTTACTGCCGTAAAATGTTATATACAGCTTAACAAGATTAGGTGCATATTCCGACGTTAAAGAAAAGTAAACAACATTATATTATATATATATATATATATATATATATATATATATATATATATATATATATATATACATATATATATATATGTATATATATATGTGAAATATATATATATATACCATATATATATATATATATATATATATAGTATATATATATATATATATATATATAGATATATATATATATATATATATGATATATATATATATCATATACTGTATATATCATTAATGTTTTTGTAGGATACATATTTCATTTTCTCTTTTACTTGTCATTCATTTTCATCATGCTTTTCATGTTTCATTATTCTCTTTCGTTCTGAAAGAATCAACTTCGTGTGTATTTACCACCAGATAGAAACACATTCATAGATAAAAATTTAAATGCACTTATTCTTGAACATGTCATTTTTGAAACGCCGTATATAGCTGCTGTATGTGAATTGTTTTTTTTTTTTATTTTCTTTATTTCTTAAAACGTTTTTTTCTACGAAAACACTGCTGTTATTTCATTTTTTTTATTTACCATATATATAATATATATATAGATCTATATACTATTATATATATATTATATAGATATATACAGGGTGTCCATAAACCCTAGTACCATTAAATTAATAAATACTGTAATGGTACCGGGACTTTATGGACACCTGTATATATATATACATATATATATATATATATATATAATATATATATATATATATTATTATATATATATATATTTGATTCAAGAAAACGAAAGAAGTGAAAGTGTTAACTGTTCTGTTATGTATCTTAAGTCTAAACCCCCTTTTTAACCTTCATCTTTTTAAGGGATCGGAAAATTTCTATAAGAAAAATATTGTTAAATTTAAAAAACATCCATTTTTTAACAGTAAAAAAAGGGAGGGGGGAGGGGTTGGTGTCAGAGCAATCTCCGAAGGAAAATCCTAACAAAAAAAATAATCCACCTGAGCCTCTCTCTTAATCTTTAATTAAAGGGTCCTTTTTTCCGTATTTTTTTTCTTTTTTTTACCACTCGCAGGTGTCGGGGCGTCCCTTGATCCTCCACTGCCTGAAGGCGCTGACGGAGCAGCCCTGGATAGAAAGGACTGTGGTTGTGGCGGACGACCGTGCCAAGATGGCAGACATCCTGCGGAAGGAGGGACTGTCTCGAGTTACGGTGGTAACGGTCAGTTGCTGGAACAGGTCCTACGAGTTCCTATAAAGCTTAAAAGAAATCTCTTTCACCGGACAGCTGTGCTGTGCTGAATAGTTCAGTCCTTCAGTAACTTTGTTCCATTTTGCAATGGCTATTTGTTTCTTCATTTATTTCCTTAAAAGTCTTTTAATTCTCAAATTGCGGTGTATGTGTGTTTTTGTTTGTGAATGAGAATAGACAGTCCAGTTTAATTGTTCACTGATTCGTATGTGAACTCCATTATAGCTCGTTTTTTTTATAGGCTTCAAAGTGCATTACTTATTTTATTAGTTTTGCAAAGAATTATTCATTATTAATCATTTGTTTATCACTTTTTCTATACATACATGTACATTTATATATTGCATATATCTGCATGTATACACACATAACGGTAATTAATAGAATATTATTATTATTATTATTATTATTATTATTATTATTATTATTATTATTATTCATTATTATTATTGGGCACAGTTTTCCGTGTCGAAAAAGATGATAATGGTTGCAGGTCCACGATATTATAACTGTGTGAGAGTTGATGTTCTTTAATAAATAGATATAGCTTTCGAACCTAGCACAAGGTTCGAAAGCTATTGTCATTTATGAAAGAACATCAACCCTCACACAGCTATATTATTGTGGACCTGCAACCATAATTTTTATTATTATTATTATTTGGGAAAAACTCTCTATCATGAGAGTTTATACAATGTTCTAAGGGGTCCACAATAATAAAAGTGTTAAAAGTTCGTGTATGATTTATAGACACTTTATAAAAACTTTCGGACCCTTCCCTGAGTTCATCTTCAGTCAAAACACAAAAAAAAAGCTTTTATAGTGTTTATAAATTATAAACGAACTTTTCGTATTTTTATTATCGTGGACTCTTTAGAACATTATTATTATTATTATTATTATTATTATTATTATTATTATTATTATTATTATTATTATAACTGTCCCACTAAGTAACTATTTATTCCGTGTATCATCTTAATTTTGTATATTGTGCTGATTCTACATTGTTTATCTCTGTACATTACCTAGAGTTGAAACAAAGGATATTATTATTATTATTATTATTATTATTATTATTATTATTATTATTATTATTATTATTATTATTATTATTATTGTACAACCTTTGCTCACTGAATTACTTATTTGCGTATTCCCCATTTTATACATATACATCCATCCATCCATCCATTTATTCATCCTTCATTCTTCAGCATACAAATCTACATAATCAAACAATTCATTCAACCCCCTCCCCGACTCCCTCCGCAGGGCACGGGCTCCAGACACCGCTCGATCCGGGAGGGCGTGGAGGAGCTCTCCTCTGATCCGCCGGATGTCGTCGTGGTACACGACGGCGTTAGGCCTCTCCTACCTCCGGGGATTCTCGCCCAGGTAAGGAACCGCCATTAAAGGCTTAATGGGCGTCATGCCCACTTTTATGGATGGCCCCTTCGGGATGGGAAGAACGGTGTCTCTAGGATGCGAAGGATTATATAAGTCTTCTAGAGGAGTTTTTGATTTCCTGGTACTGGGACTTTATGGACACCCTGTATATATATATATATATATATATATATATATATATAATATATATATATATATATATATATATATATATATATATATACACACACATATATATATATACAGGGTGTCTATAAAGTTCTAGTACCATTCTGAGCAATAAATACTTGTAATGGTACTGGGACTTTATGGGGACACCCTGTTTATATCCTATATATATTATATACTATATATATATTATATATATATATATATATATATATATATATGTATATTAGATATATATATATATATCTATATATAATATATATATATATATATATATAACAGGGGTGCCATAAAAAGTCACCCAGTACCATTACAAGTATTTATTGCTCAGAATGGTACTAGGACTTTATAGACACCTTGTATATAAATATATATATATATATATATATATATATATTTATATATATATATATATATATATATATATATATATATATATCAATAGAGGGATCCACAGTATATCCTTGTTTATCTATATAATATATTTATACAAAGCTTAAAGCTTTCGTCCATCCTACTGTGGACTTGATCACTAAGCTTAGTGATCAAGTCCACAGTAGGATGGACGAAAGCTTTAAGCTTTGTATAAATATATTATATAGATAAGCAAGGATATTACTGTGGATCCCTCTATTGATTTATTAGAAGCACGATACAGTGTTTTTATTATCATATATATATATATATATATATATATATATATATATATATATATATATATATATATATATATATAGACTAAAGTCTTGAGGATAGGGAAAACAAGTCAAATGAAAAACCGCAACTGAAAAATAAAAGCTGTTTCTTCAAAATGAAGAGATTGTGATTTACAGAAGCTGAAATACCTCGATGAATTTTATAATGTCAAGAAAAAAAAGTTGAATAGAAATTTAAGAACCAACTTTAGGAACAAGACAGAGTTTTACAAATGAGACAAGTAGGGACCACGAGAAAGTTGTTGAAAGTAAAAGCTTGGCATCTACGCAGTGCTTGTGTCTCTTGTGTCTTAAGGAACCTGCTAAGAAACTTTGGCATTGTTGACAGTGAGCCACGTGAGGAACTGTGAAGGCACTACTTCCTGTGGAGTTCCTGTCTGGGAAGAATGCGCCATTAGCAAGAAAACTACTTATTCTGTAGGATGAATTGTTATTAGAAATTAAGTTTAATTAATATATTGCATTTCTCTTTATGAAGAATTATTGTAGATAATATATTAGGCATTATTTTTATTTTTAAATATCGTTAAATAAGGAGGTAATTGTATTTCGTTTTTGTTCTTTTGTTCTCATAATAAAAGATTATGAAACAATGTACTGTACTCTCTCTCTCTCTCTCTCTCTCTCTCTCTCTCTCTCTCTCTCTCTCTCTCTCTCTCTCTGTGTGTTCTTGAAAGGAAATCTGAAAATCTCTCAAAAACATAATTCAGTACATTTTTTCTTAGCAATTTTATTTCAATTTTCGCTATTCTCGTACAAGATGAATTATTCTTTGCGCAGAATTTGGTCACCACAGGAAGAGACTAATCCCTTGGTTACGTAAAGACAATAGCCATAGTATAAACCAATTGCATATCAGAGCATACATCCGTTAGTAATATGGCATATCCTCTGATGTTTCAGTGAGGCTGGTCATCTACTAGGGCACCGTGTTCTCGTTCTATTTTTATCTATATTTTAAATTGCCTTTCCTCTCCAAGATATAAATAATATCTAATGCTAGCTTTTGGTCATTTCTCCCTTATTTTAGATGATTTAAAAACTTAGCACTTTAAAAGTATTAATTACAATCTTCATAAAATTATTTTTAATATTTTCTGACATTCTACTACCTGATTATTACTAGAAAAGGTAACTTTTGTTCAAAATCAGGCAAATTTAACGCTTACTGTTAAGATTGTTTAAGGTTTGGAATTCTTTTTCCGATTTTGCGTTCCTTGATTTCCAAAGACTTCTCTCTCCTGGAATGAACTGAAGGGCGGAACTAATACTTCAATGAATTCTAGAACGACCCTTCTTAGTAATGGTCTATTAAGATTTATTTTGTATGATTTTCATTTTAAAAAGTAAGGTAAACCTTAAAATTCTTCTAAGGAGTCCACAATAACAAAAAAAACTTGTTAAGAGTTCGTGTATAATTTAAAAACACTTTACAAAGCTATTGAACTCTTACCTGGGTTCATCTTTAGACTGAAGATGAACCCAGGGAAGGGTTCGAAAGCTTTGTAAATTGTTTTTAAATTACACACGAACTCAACAATTTTTTCTAATTATTGTGGAAACCTTAGAACAATATATACTCTGGTGATAGAGAGTGTTTCCAAACCTTAAAATGTTGTTATTTTAATGTATTTTCGGCTTAATATATTATTATTTTTTTACCATTCTTTTCTGCTTTTTTTTTCAGGTCGTCAATGCAGCTGCGCAACACGGCGCAGCTGGGGCGGTCAGGCCCTTGGTATCGACCGTGATAAAACCGGACGCCGAGGGCTTTCTTCAGGAATCCCTCGTCAGGAGTCAGTTCCTGAACTCTGAGATGCCACAGGCCTTCAAGTACACGGTTCTCAGAGAGGCCTATCAAAGGTGATGATAGATTTAAAATATTAAAGTGGTTTAATGATTGTGAACATAAAAAATGTCACGGTGATGTGATAAACATACATATATATATCTATATATATGGATGTATGTATATGTGTGTGCGTGTGTGTGTGTGTGTATGTAATCTTTCCCTTAATTGTATAGTCCCCATCTCTTGTAGCCAGTTGACTACCTTTATTCGATGTCACTTAAGGTTAAGTATATTGCTCCTCTCTCTCTCTCTCTCTCTCTCTCTCTCTCAATATCTGTACTGAATAGGTAGTCCATCTCCCCATCTCACCCCTCCCCCCATCGCCTGTGGAATGGAACCGATTATCAGGTAACTCTCTCTCTCTCTCTCTCTCTCTCTCTCTCTCTCTCTCTCTCTCTCTCTCAGCCAGGTCTTGGCTTTATTCTATGACACTGAGGCTAACCAAAAAAAAGTAAGGTTACCAAGCTATCCCAATTTGACCGAGTTCCAGAGAGGTAAATGAAAGAAAATAATTATAGCCCCTATTTAGACACAGGTTGTCATTTTACATTTAATGCATGAACTGAAATTAATTCAGATGCCGCAATAATCAGAAAGCCCACGTTCTCGTACTCAATCATATACGAGCGTGATAATCAACGAAGTCGATATTTACGTTATTTTTCAGAACTATTCGAGAAAATCTTGTCAATCATTTCATCTGCACGTTGACTAATTCACTGATTTGCGACCTACACTGCAAAGCAATGCAGAAGAGGATAATGATAATAATACATAAATTAAAGAAAAAGATTTCTTTGCGAACCACAAAGAATTCCACTAACCGCCACTTATCCTTCGGACCATCCGTCCGTCCGTCCGTCTGTTCTCTTACCATCTTGACGCAACGCAAGTGTGCTCAAGGAGAGAATTAATATTTGGATATCTATATAATTTTTTTCTTTTTATTGGGACGTTTCGCTACGTCAGCTGCGATTTCCAAGGCTGGAATTATGCCGAAGAATATTTGAAGGTGTTTCATATTAATTTTTTAAAAATCATGTTTCATTGTGTTTTGAAGGTCGTACTTTAGGGTTATGTTGGATAGCTTTGTGGTAACGACCCGTAACCGCCTCTTACTTTTGCCTTCATTACTTTCAGACTTTTCTTAGGCAGCTATTTATTTAAGTGTACAATATATTTCAAATTTTTATACATTTTTGTACCTTTATCAGAGATAAATATAGCACAAAAACTAAGACTTAGTTTCAGTCAGCAACTTTTTTTTATTATCTTTACGATGCTTTTAATGTATGCGTGGCCACGTGCTGCCAGACGAACGATGACGTTTAATTTCCATGGTTGCAACATTAATGTCAATAATCTCCTTAATATGGAACCTGGAGATGTTGACTCACCTGTTTTCAAGGTTCTTCTTTTTCTTCTTCTCCTCTCTCTCTCTCTCTCTCTCTCTCTCTCTCTCTCTCTCTCTCTCGCTCTCTCTCTCTCTCTCTCTCTTTCCTTTTGCAGTATCTTTTCTTACTTCTAAATGATACTGTAGTTGCTCTGTTTTCACACAATTTGACATAAAATTGATACAGTTTATAAGTTGACTCTCTCTCTCTCTCTCTCTCTCTCTCTCTCTCTCTCTCTCTCTCTCTCTCTCTCTCTCTCTCCTTCTATAGTGTCTTTTCTTACTTTTAAATGATACAGTAATTGCTATGTTTTTCACACACTTTGACATAAAATTGATACAGTTTATAATAAGACTCTCTCTCTCTCTCTCTCTCTCTCTCTCTCTCTCTCTCATCTCCTTTTTGCAGTGTCTTTTCTTACTTTTAAATGATACTGTAATTGCTATGTTTTTCACACACTTTGACATAAAATTGATACAGTTTATAATAAGACTCTCTCCCTCTCTCTCTCTCTCACCATTTTTAGTGTCTTTTCTTATTTCTAAATGATACTGTAAATGCTCTGTTTTCACACACTTTGACATAAGATAGATACAGTTTATAACTTGACCCCTCCTCTCTACTCTCTATCTCTCTCTCTCTCTCTCTCTCTCTCTCTCTCTCTCTCTCTCTCCAAACACACCCACAAAAACGCGTCTGCACCTCTTAATGGAATGATTTACCTGTTCATTGCATGAGTCAACACACCTGTTGTACTACTTTGCCCTTGGACTACCTTCGCTGCGTGTGGTTACCAGCCAAGTAGAATATCTGTTGCATATGCTTAGCTTGCCTTATAAGGAAGAGTTATTTGCTCCTTAGACAGAGCTTGGAAACTTGGCGATCTTTACGAGTGTGGGTTGAACCTGGAATATTAAGCAATTGATGTGTGTGTGTGTATTTTTTCTTTTTGATGTTTGTTTTTGTTTTTTTTGGTTCTTGATTTTTTTTTTGTTTGTTCGTCTGTTTTGATTTTGTTTTTTTTTTTTTGTTTTTTTTGTTTGAATTGTTTTTTCTGTATTTTTTTTTCGTTTTTTTTTTTTTTTGTTTGTTTTTTTTTTTTTTTTTTGTTTTTGTGTGTTTCTTTTTTTTTTTTTTTTTGTGTGTATGTGTGTTTTTGTTTTTTTTTTTTTTTTTGTTTTTTTGTGTTTTTTTTTTTTTTGTTGGTTGTTTTTTTTTTTGTTTTTTTGAAAATCTTTTGTTTTTTATTTTTTTTTTTGTTTTTTTTGTTTTTTTTTTTGTGATCGTTGGTTTTTTATTTTTTTTTCTTGTTTGTTTTTTTGTCTTCTTTTTATTTTTGTTTTTTTATTGCTTTTTTTTGTTTTTTTTCTTTTTTTGTTGTTTCTTGTATTGGTGTTTGTTGTCTTGTTGTTTTGTTTTTTTCTGGTGTCTTTGTTTGTTTTTTGTTGTTGTGTGTTGTGTTTTTTTCGCTTTGTTTTGTTTTTTTTTGGTTTTTTTTTTTGATTGTTTTTGTTTTTGGGATTTTTTTTTGTTGATTTTTGTTTTGTTTTTTGTTTTTTTGTTGTTTTTTTGTTGTTTTTCTTTGTGTTGTGTTTTTTTGTTTTTTTTTTTTTTTGTTTTTTTTCTTTTTTTTGTGGTTTTGAATTTTTTTTTGTTTTCTTGATTGTTTTTGTTTTTGTTTTTTGATTTTTTGTGTTTTTTTTTTTTTTTTTTTTTGTTTTTTTTTTGTTTGGTTCGTTGTTTTTTTTTTTTTTTGTTGTTTGTTTTGTTTTTGTTTTTTTGTTGTTTTTTTTTGTTGCTTTTGTTTTTTTTTTGTGTTTTTTTTTTTTTTTTGTTTCTGTTTTTTGTTTTGTTTTTTTTTTTTGTTGTTTTCTTGTTTGTGCTTTATTGAACCTGGAATATTAAGCAATTGATGTGTGTGTGTATAAATATATATATTATATATATATATATATATATATATATATATATATATATATATATATATATATATCAAACACCACTGGGAAGAAATGAAAAATGCTTTTAAATCCCGACTGGTGTCAGCTTTTTATGACCAAGCCATTTTCAGACGACTGACACAGAGGTATAAATTCATCACATACATGAGCAGGAGAGCACGTACGAGCATACAGAAGGTTGGAACTTAGGTACGTGTACCTCACAGGTGTTTTCCAAATCCGATTAAACGATTAAATATCTATCTGGAGCCAGTTTTCCTCTTTCTCCGTCTCTCAGCTACCTTCTTTAAAATTAAACTCCTCGCAAGTTTCTTTTGTAAATTAATCGATCAAGTGTATATATGCCTTGGCTGATTTATGTTCTTAGGGGAAACTTTCTTTTTATAAAACTAGACTCAGTTATGTTTCTTTCCAGTACATTATTTGGATAAACTATCTGCTTTTCTTCGGTATAGTTAATTGTATATTTTTCACTAACATTTACACAAATTGTTCTGTTCGCCTGTGCATCTCTTACACATATTTTATGCTGCTCTGTTATAAGTATCTTTTTTTTAGCATATGTCCTTTTTTGCCGTTTTAATGTATAGTCCAATGCAGTCAGGATATTTACCACTCTTGCCTATACTCTTAACCATATGTTGCAACATTTGTATAGTCAGGGTTTCATAATTTACGTAATAATCTTTAAAACGCAGATATAACAACTGCTTTTTTAATTAATGCTGTGAACAGAATGAAAATGAATATAGGCAGAAAAAAATATTAGTGGGTTTTATCTACACGTATTCAAGCCCATTATTGGTTCAATGTATTAGGCATTTCAGAAAGGGTAGGCAACTATCCTTTTCCATTTCCATGGTGAATGTTATTGACATGTCACTTATGAGGTATAACTCCGCCTACAAAACACCTGTCAGGTGCAAATATGTGTGTGTGTATGTATATGCTGAATTTCTATCACTACGTGTCAGTCCTCTGAGGATGACTCAGCCATAATTTCTTCCCAGCTGTGCTTGATCTATAAAAATCGCATATCAAATGTTATCATAATCATATATATATATATAATATATATATATATATATATATATATATATATATACCTGTAAACGACCTTTAATACGAGTCATCTCCCATCAGGTGTAGTGAGCACGAGCTGGAACATGGCACAGAGTGTTTGGCATTGGCACTGCACTACTGCGAGGTCAAAGCGAAGCTGGTGACCGGCCCACCTCAGCTCTGGAAAGTAAGACAACCATTGGCTAGTTTATAATAGTTTATCTTGATCAGACTGGTATTAGTTTACGATGTGTTTATAACGTCAAAATCTATATCCCTACAGGGTTGAATGTCCGCAGAGTGCCTTGTGTGGAAAATTGTTTTCAGTACGAATAATCCATTTGCTGGGTCCCTTCGACACCCATCCACGCTGATTTCCGTCCGTTTCCATTTGATCCCATAGAATTCTTGCTTCCTGGCTGTTGTCTTCTTACTTTTCTTTCTCGAATTTTGATCCCATGGCCCAGGCATGAGTCTAAAAATCTGACTCGCTAATCTGGTTAAGCTGCCTTCAAATGTCTTTACATACATTTTCTTTTTCTTAATTGCAGGTGACTGATGAAAAGGATTTGGCAGTGGCTCGAACTCTGGTTCCCAGATATACGCGCCAAACTCTTGTCCTGTGTAGGTCGCTAAGTCCCACGGTGCCATATGAGGACGGAATAGGCTTGGA
>NC_061100.1:38873919-38886419 GCF_015104395.2 Macrobrachium nipponense
GTAATTGGAACATTATCGTCAAAAAAGAAGTCTAAATAGAAACATGTGCCAGATACATCATCATTATGACGTCATCACCCGGTGATATGACGTCGAAATCCTCAGAGTGGGTCTGTGGAATTTAATGATCGCCAGTGGCTCCAAAACACCCGGAATTAATTGGGGGTTCTGTGGCTCCTGCAGAGGAAGAAAAGGAGGAACTTGTGAGGAAGACAGGGAGATAGATTACAAGACCTGGAAGATGGTGAGAGAGGCCAAGATATGAACTCGGAAGAAAACATGTTAAATTATTTTAAAAAGGATGCTGTCTCATTTCTCAAAAACCCACAAAGATGGGGTGGTCCTTGGGTAAAGAGACCCAGCTGGGGGGTATTGCCGTCAGTGCACCTCATGCGATACACTGTAGGCATTGCTTAAGGATCTTTGTAGCGTCCCTTCGTGCCCTAGCTGCAACCCATTCCATTCCTTTTACTGTACCTCCTTTCATGTTCTCTCTCTTCCATCTTACTGTCCACCGTCTCCTAACAATTAATTCATAGTGCAACTCCGATGTGTTCCTCCAGTTACGCCTTTCAGACTTTTACTGTCAGTTTCCTTTTCAGCGCTGAATGACCTCATTGGTCCCAGTGCTTGGCCTTGACCTAAGTTAAATACTCAATTCAATTCAGTTGGATAAAGAGAGATAATTCTTGTTTTATTTCATCATCGAATGAAACAAAAGCATTACGTGACTGGAGAGAGAGAGAGAGAGAGAGAGGAGAGAGATCATTGAAAGGTCGTCACGGCGGAAGCCGAATATAATAATGATAGAAGATGTTAATTATGGAATTGTGTTGATCAATCTAATGACGAAGACATAAATGATATAAACAATAATCTGATTGTAATTAGAAGAATAAACTTCATGAGAAGGATTGTAATGATATAATATGAAGATAACCATAATACTGATAATGACGTTAACATGACCAGTAAATGTAATGGCATTATTAATGAAAATATTGTGGAAGATGTCAAGACTTTATTATATTATTATTATTATTATCATTATTATTATTATTATTATTATTATTATTATTATTATTATTATTATTATTATTATTATAATAATAATAATAATAATAATAATAATAATAATAATAATAATAATAATAATGCTAGCAATACCAGCAATCATAAGGGGTGGAACTGCTGTTCTGTGTCACATACCTCGCTGATTGATAACATATGTGGCCATCCATTCATGGCAAGATGATGATGATGATGATGGTGATGATGATGATGATGATGATGATGATAGAGACGCCCAGATAGGCGATGATGAACATGGACCAAGTGACAGGGTGGTCATTCATTGCAACATTTTGACCCGCAGATTGCCTAGTCATTAGGAGTTTTGGTGTCCTGCGGAGGTACATCTATTGTCTTGCATATGTGGTCAAATTGTACTGTAAAAAATAGTTTTTAAATATACACGTATACAAATCATCCTTATATATATATATATATATATATATATATATATATATATATATATATATATGTATATATATATATATAAGGATGATCTGTATATATATATATATATATATATATATATATATATATATATATATATATATATATATGTATGTATAGTATATATATATATATATATATTATATATATATATATATATATATATATATAAAACGAACACACATAGACACACACACACACATATATAAATATATATATATATATATATATATATATATATATATATATATATATTTATATATACGTATATATATATGCTTGTGATTGTGTGTGTGCGCGTGTTTGTGTGTGCGTGTGCGTGTGAGTGCATGTAGAATTATGTAGTATCACTTTAAAGAAAACAACTACAATTGACTTTGACTAGGACAAAAACAAACTACCAAAAACTCAGCTGGACACAAAAACCACAATCCTGAGAAGACAGGAAGTTGTAGACTGCTACAATGAGGCAAAATATATAAGATTTTGTTCGATATATATATTATATATATATATATATATATATATATATATATATATATATATATATATGTATATATATATATATATGTGTGTATATATATATATATATATATATATATATATATATATATATATATATATATATATATCCAAAATTTGCTCTCGGATAAAAAATAAAATGTCTTTAATCTTAACTCTCAGCTGCTGGGATTTTTTTTTTTTTTTGGATGGGGGGGTTTTCCGAAAAATTTACCCACTAGATGTTGTAACGCCAATTTTAATTTAATAGCAACAAATAAATAAATCGGTAATTGTATATATTTTTCTGGAAGTCAAAATTCAGGAAAATATTGTGAGTTAAGACATAACAAATCAAAATAAGAACAAATGCAGGCAAAGAAAGTGCAAAATTAGCAAAAGGAAAAAACCAGGCGAGATTAATAGTGAAGCAAAAAACGAGTTCTTAAGAACTGATATGAATCAAAATGGTTTGTTAACCATCAAATCAAAACTTGATAAGATTCCTTCATTCAAAGCCTGAGACGACCGAAACAAAACAATAGCAACAGTAAATACAAAAAAAAAAACACAGCAAGTATCAATCAAAAATCAATAAAACAAAGGCAACGGGTGATAAACATCGAAAGAGAACACAAAAACAAACTGGGACCGATTCGAGCCCAACGCTCGAGACAAAAAAAGAAAAAAAATACAAAGGAAACAAAGAAACAGCGAAGAGGCGCAGCCAAGTCGAATCATGCAATGGCAGAAACAGATTCCAGATGCCAGAACCGACAAAATAGTCATGAAAAGAAAAAACGTCCGAAAAAAACGGCTCCATTTGGTTCCCCTAACGTGCATATAATTTTTTCCCACCGCCGCTTCACACAGAAACAGCAATTACCGGGGCGTCTGGCGCAAATGGGCGGCCCACGTGCAACAATCACAGGTAGACATTCACGCCCACGTAATCACGCTCACACTCGTAACCTCAAGACTACCCGTTCCCTTAACCAGACTTTAGCTCTCTCTCTCTCTCTCTCCCCCACCCCCAACCCATACCTCGCCCAATTCATGAGACTAAGAAAAGGTGCGCCCGGTACCTCTTCCCTCCCCAGCCTCCCAGTCCCTTCTTAACACCCTGCTCCCCCTACACTCCCCCCCGCCTCCGCCCCTCACCTTCCACGCCCACTAACGAAGTCCTGTTCCAGGACGCAGGATCTTCCTTACTTCCTTTGCCTTGGCTTCTTCTCCTTAAACTGATTCCTTTGGCTTCCAGCGAATGTGGCTGGATTCCCGATGAGTTATGGAAGTGTTTTATTTTTGTCGAAGTCTACATGAAGTACGTTTTCTTTGTTAGTGATTTATCCAAGTAGAAACATTGCCTTTTTTTTAATAATTTGTGCTGAAGATTCTTCAAGTTAGTTCTTATCAAGATCTGTTCTGCTTTATTCCAATAAATTTCCTGACAATTTAACTAAATATTCCTGAAGACTGAAATTATTTCATTCACAAAAGTACCTGACGCTTATTCTGATCGATTTCAGATTCATTTCGTCTATTTTCTGAAGAGTTTTTCACTCGTTTGCTTTTTCTTTTTTTATTTCTTTCAAAAGGTTTCTTCCTTTTGGAAATTTTTGATGAATTTCATTCGAAGGAAATTTTCCCAATATAATTTTTTTTTTCTAAAATAGAATTTCAACTCTTTTTCTCTTGAATGTTAAATACCTACTCTCCCAGAATTTTTCTTGAAGTTCTAACTTTGTTTTATATATATATATATATATATATATATATTATATATATATATATATATATATATATATATATATATATATATATATATATATATTCCCCAAGAAAGTTTCATATTTCTTTGTTTTAGCTGGTGTCTTTCCCATTTGGTTTTAATGTTTATACTTGTTTAGGAGTTTTTCTCCTAATTCCTTAGATTTATTGTTTTCCAATTTTTCTTTATACGTAGCTTTTAATTTAATTATTCTGAGCAAACAGGCTCTTCAAGTTAAAATTTGTAGATTTCCCAAGTTTGGTCTCGTGATGTTTCGAATATTATTACTCCCGTAATGTTTTCAGGGTTATTCCTTTCCGAGTAATTTCTTTAACCTTCCCCCAGGGAAGAAGAACTGGAAGGTGGAGGATACAGGTGTGAGTGCAGATACAGGTGCGTGTTTGGAAAGCGGATGTTTGAATGGGTGAGGTAAGGATATTTTTAAATGAGTGGATGTGGGTGAGTTTCTGATCAAATTTTGGTCCTTGATCAAGTGTAGGTTATTCTTTGCTGATTGACTGATTGAACTGATATTAGAAACCACTATCACAGCGACTGTTAATTTCGCGAGACTATAAAAAAGTTGAAAATACTTATCTATAATTATTTTTGTGAGCGTATTTCGCTATTACTGTAATCATATATTGAGACGGATAATTAAAATGCAGGTGGAGATAAAGGAAAATAATTCCTTGAATAATCCTAAGGGGAGACTAAAAGATAATAATCTTGTCCCTTGACACTCCACGCTTACAGCGGCCTTCTCCCTAAATATTTCTCATCTAGCTCCTAAAATTCATCATTAAGGTATGGAAATTTATTCAACTGATCAATGAGAGAGGTATTGGCGCTAACAGCAGTTCTGTGTGGATATGAACGTGCTAAATGCTGTCAGGAGTTGTAGCAATGAATTCACAGTAACGAGACTCAACTGGCACATAGGTGTCCTCGCCGGAAGAAATGAAGATTGCATACGGTGATGAATGACGGGAAAAAATATTGCTCCTTCTTATCAAAATAGAACTGCTATTAATACCAGCACCTCTCTGACTGGACAGTTAAGTAAATTTCCATACCAGAATGATGAGTTTAGGGGGAGGGCCGAAGTACCAGCACTTTTCTTTACTGTGAATTCTTTGCTGACAACGCATGACAACATTTGGCAATAGGGATACAACACTCTAAAACATGTTGTCAGCTGATAAAAAAGGCCTAGTGTTCCAGACTGTCACTACAATGCTTGTGTCTATAAATTTTCTGTCCAGTGAGAAGCATGTTTTACATGCTCTTTCAGTGCTCTTCAAGTTAGTGGTATTGGTTTTTACGCTCTCTGGATTATTCTTATTGACAAATCCCAGTGTGAAGCTTAAGAAAGATTTGGGAAACTCAGGAATTTTTTTTTTCTTTGCTGTATTTTCGGAAACCTACGGCATGCCAGAGTAGCCATGTCCCCATTTTGCATTCTTTTTCTATTTTCACTTTTTCTTTTAATTTTGGGGATTTTGCCTTTTTTGTGAGGTTATTGGTATTACCTTTTTGATTTTCTACTCCACGCCAGAGGTTGTGATTTCCCATTTTTAATATATTTTTTTATTTTTTTATTTTGGGGGATTTTATGGGGGCCAGTAGCATTAACTCTTGGGTTTCTATTCCACGATAGGGTCGCCAATTCCCATTTTTTATATACAGTTTTCTTTTCTTTTTTATTCTGTGGGATTTTCTTTTATGGGGGGTGGGGATGGCTGGCATTAACTAGCGGGTTTCTACTCCACGCTAAAGTTGCCACTTCCCCCTTTTTTAATCATATATATATATATATATATAATATATATATATATATATATATATATATATATATATATATATATATATATATATATATATATATATACATTTTTTAGAGATTTAATTTTTGGGGGAGTCTCGATGGCATTACTTAATAGGTTTCTACGCTACACAAAAAGTTGCTACTTCCCCATCTTTTATATATTCCGGTTTATTGCCTCCCCACCTCTATTTTGGGGATCACTTCCCTGTATTTGTCCCCGGGCGATTGTCTCCTTAATTTTATTGCATGGGAGATCGCTTCCCCAGAGTTTTTCACTGGGGGATCGCCTCCCCAGCTTTTTTAAATGTGAGAGATCGCCTCCCCAGCTTTTTTAAATGTGAGAGATCGCCTCCCCAGTATGTTGCCCTGGGGGATTACCTTCCCAGTGTATGTCCCTTGGGTATCACCTCCCCAGTTCTTTTATTTGGGGATCGCCTCCCCAGTATGTTTGCCTCCCAGTATGTTGCCTTGAGGAATAGCCTCCCCAGTATGTTGCACGGGGAGCTCATCTCGCCAATGTTTGTCTCTAGGGGATTGCCTCCCCACCTTTTTTATGTGGGGGGTCGCCTCCCCAGTATAATGCCATACTTCAGTATGGGGTGCCTTGAGGGGGAATAGACCCCTCCCCTTTGAGATAGCCCCTCCAGTCCCCTGTTGCCTCCCCAGTATGCTGCCCTGGGCCTGGGGTATCGCCTCCCCAGATGTTGCTCTGAGGGATAGCCTCACCAGTATGTTGCCCTGGCAAATAGCCTCCCCAGTATGCTGCCCTGGGGAATAGCCTCCCCAGTTTGCTACCCTGGGAGATTGCCTCCTCAGTACTTTGCTCTGGGGTATCACCTCCCCAGTACTTTGCCGTGGGATATCACCTCCCCAGTATTTTGCTGTGGGGTAACGCCTCACCACCTCTCTTTGCTCGGAGCTCGCACTCCTCTCTTCGCGGTTTCATCTGGATTCCATTTTAGCGTTTCCGCCAGATTTATTTTTCTACTCTTATTTTCTTTTTTTTATTATTGTTTATTATTATTCTTTTTTTTAGGATTTTATAATTGTTTGAGGAATCATTGGCATGACCTTATGGTTTTCTGCGCCACGCCATAGGTTACCACATTCATTTTGTCTTATTTTTATTTGAGGAGGAGGGGGATTTTTATCTTTTCTGGGGGGGGGGGGGGAGGTCAGTGGTATTAACTTTTGGGTTTCTACTCCATACCAGAGGTGGCCATTTCCCATTTTTTTTCTTTTTATATTTTTGGGGAAGGCGGTTTATTTTATTTTGAGGGGTCGGTGGCTTTAACTTTGGGGCTTCAACATAATATAAAATGACATGGAACCCATGTTGATTAGTCAATGTAATTATTTCCAATGAAAAACGTTGAACCTGACAGACCATATGACGGGTGTCTTGAAAAATGCCCAAAATATTGGAATTTCCAATGGATCATCCATGGAAAATTTCATACTTGCATCAATCTCTAGCTATTTCATTATTAATAGCTTATATGTTATCAATCTGATCCTATTACACTTGTGACTGAGCAATAATAAGTTAGGCACAGGTTACGCTGTAGTTGACTGACTTTAATATTAAGAAAAATAGATATATAGACCAGTGGCAATTAGTGTAGATTACAGAACAAATTTTCATGCACATAGCCTCAAACAACTCAATGCATTATATTATGCAGTGTATATCAAGAACGTAGGGTAGATGCACACTTACATACACATTTGTATACTCCGATGTCAATTAATATAATTAGACAATAAATGTATCAATAAAATGCGTTGGAAGAACACGAAAACCGTCGCTAAATATTTAATACTTATTTTCCGATGAACATTCAGTTTGTAAAAAACATTGGTGCATTTGCCTTACTAATTTAAGGAATGGAATACAAGGATCAATAACTCAAAAAAATAAAAGAACAATAATATTTTTTTCCATTTTCACATTTTGGAAGAGAAAAGGCAAAAAAGTAGATTCTTTACAATCATATACAGTTATATATTTTTTTTTTTCCTAAAAAAGCACCACGTATTTTTCAGCTTTCATTTTGCTGACGAGTAATACTGCGTAGATTTAAATGAATGATATAAATGCATATACCGGATGATACTTGTCTAATCACCTGTCCAGAAATATATGACTATACGGAAAGTAATTATGGATCTTTTTTCTTTCTTTCTTTCTGTTCGACGAAGTTTAAACATCTTCAGACACAGGAAGACGGTGATTTAAGATATTTTATAGACGGCTTCCGCCTCAATCTTGCGGTTACATACAACGGGATGACGAAGGAGAGAGAGAGAGAGAGAGAGAGAGAGAGAGAGAGAGACACTTTGTCTTGATGAAACGCAGGGAGACTTGAGGTAGAGTTTTGTTTTGTCGATGTTCATCATAAAAAAAAAAAATAGTCTTTGAAACGACAATACACGCGAGTATATGCGCATGCGCGCAGACTCGCACTTTATATATATATATATATATATATATATATATATATATATATATATATATATATATATATATATATATAGTGATATATATATATATATATATATATATATATATATTATATATATATATATATATATATATATATATATATATATATATATAATATATATATATGTATACTATATTATATATATATATAATTATATCTATATATTTATATATATATATCTATATATATAAATAAATATTATCATAGTATATGTCTATATACATACATATATACATATATATTTCTATATATAATCAAGAACATTTCCAATCTCCGAAAGATATGTTTAAGAAGGCCCAGAAAATAATTACCTACTACAAAAAAAATCATGAAGATGTAAATCCAACAACAGTTACGTCGACAAAAATGAACCAAGAACCATTAAACGATATTTCTCACTAAGAAAATTGTAGCAGCTTGGTTCAAAAGGTAAACATGGTAATACGATTTATAGAATCTAAATACATTCAGATGGCCTATTTACATGGGTAAACAGTTTATTAGTATTACGCAAGGACAGTGTTAACACATTAGATAAACCCAGTTTAGAATTTATGCCGCTGTATATTAGAATTATCATAATTGACAATAAGGTGATATTCAACCTATCTTCTTTTTAATTCTTTTTCTGTGCGAGTTATTTTCTCTTTAGACTTCTTCGTCTTACGAAGTCAGGCGTTTCACTTATAAACACCTTTTTTATCTCAGTATTATTAGTAGTTTTTTTTTTTCCTATCACAGTCCTCCAATTCGACTGGGTGGTATTTATAGTGTGGGGTTCCGGGTTGCATCCTGCCTCCTTAGCAGTCCATCACTGTTCTTACTATGTGCGTCGTTTCTAGGATCACACTCTTCTGCATGAGTCCTGGAGTTACTTCAGCCTCTAGTTTTTCTAGATTCCTTTTCAGGGATCTTGGGATCGTGCCTACTACAACTATTATTATTATTATTATTATTATTATTATTATTATTATTATTATTGATTATTATTATTATTATTATTATTATTATTATCTTTGTTATTATTATTATTATTATTATTTTTCAGTGGCTGAAACCTTTTTATACAATGTATCTCATAAGAACCAGGTATTCTTATTTGTTAGAAGATTTATGACTGGTAGAAGGTATTTGTTTTTATTGACATATAGTATAAGAATTGTGTAATTATATCTTCAGATGGCCATTATTGGTTCATGAGTGACAAAGAAAGGAGAGATTCATTTTCCTTCAAGGCGAAAATTCATAAAATCATTTATCACAAGTAAACGGTCTTCCCATGTGTTCCTCCTCTCTTTTATTTTAGCTGATATTTTTAAGGTGTTGTCCCTCTAGAAGTTGAATAAATATTATCAAGCAGTGTGCATACGTTTCCTAACTGCAGCTTTAATTTTGACTTTTCATTTTTCTTATTTTGCTCTTTTTTTTTTTTACTATAAGGAGATTAATAGAAGCTACCTAGCTTTCAAATGGCACCAAACCGAGTATCAAACAAACTACTAATCAAAGGAACATATAGCAAGACAATTTATCCCCTAAGAATCATAATCAGTATTTCATCTTTTTCCCTCATGCTGCATAATAGTTGGGGTGAAAGACAGTTTATCTTTATTTCGTTTGACGCAGATATTGTGTGTATATCTCTAATGACTTACTTTTAACAAATATTTTTCTATGGGAAAGTAATATATGTTTTGGTATTTGGGAAACGTCAGCTCATCACTTTGATTCTTTCTTTTGGTTATTTTTATTAACATATAAATAGTAATGTACAAATGTTCAGGTTTAAAATGAAACCAACATCATATATATATACATATACATACATGTATATAAATATATATATATATATATATATATATATATATATATATATATATATATATATATATATATATATATATAAGACGGAGTGGTTCCAAGACCATTTATTTTCATTTTTGACTGTTACCCGTGAGTGGTGCAGAGGTATTTGCAAGCCAGTGCTTTTATCAACGAGGGATATATATTAGTTCTCTATCATCGTAGTTTTCTACAGAAACTTCCCTATTTTTAAATGTATGAAATGAGAAAAATACTCAGACTTATCTAATTCAGGCCTGAGGACAAGAAAGTATATTTCACTGATATGAATTTCAATGATTCTTTGAGATAGAAAGTTTTTTTTCTTTCTTTCTTTCTTTTACAGAATACAATTTCTGTAAAATGGGATTAGTGGGACCGACAGCCTATGCCTTTTTTTTTAATCCTTTACCTGAGGGACTAAAAATGTGAGAGAAGAATATGGGCGCAGGCGCGTTTGTACTTTCTTGCACACGCAGATATACGAGTATAGCCCTTCAGCGCAGAGCAAGATAAAGATAAAGCGTGAGACCAGTAGTACTAAAAAGAAACCTGGTAATAATTTAACGGGCAATTAATCTCGGAGGCCTTTGTTAAAAGGATCCAAATCCATCCTGAATCCGCTTGATCACCCAACCGCATGACAGGACCGATGCTCGCTGACCGCTTTATGGTATCCATTGCGGGAAAGGAGCCTTGCTGCGCTAAAGAAACCTCATGTTGTACATTTTTTCTTTCATCAAGAGAACTTCGTGAAGGAAATGATATAAGAGGAAATCTAATACCTATTAGGGCGATAAGAACAAGGCAATGCTACGAATAAATGAGTGGAAACTGAAAGATGAGAGATAAGAGACCGAACATGGAAAACGGTTGATCTGAAGAGGTGCCGTTGTAAAGACGATGCATCAGCCTATCATCTCAACCAGAAAATCAGAGACGTGGTTTTGGCGAGGATGATTGCTCGAGACTGACCGATTACCAAGGCACGAATTGCATAAATAACGCATATTGACGATTTAGTCCGCTCATAAGTATATTGACGAAGACTTTAGCGGGGAGAGGTAGCGATTCCGAATTGGCAGCGAGTCAGACACCGTCGCCTGATTGTGATTTTAAAACCGCATCATCATCAGTCTAGGAAGAGATGATCTCTAATTGGTGTTATTTATGTCTATTGAATGTCGACTTCTTGAGTGATAGTCGCCACAAATTGAAGAAAATTAGCCGTCAGGGTTTCCTGAAAAATACGTCTTTTTTTTTCATGCTGCATTTTTTTATTAGTTTTTCAAAAGCAAGAAATGTTTGATGATTTTTATTCTATAATAATAAAAATGAACTCAAAAACCAAGTAAATAAATTAATTTACCCATTCAGCAGTAAGTAATGAGGCAAAAGCAAATTCAGATTATCAATTCATTTAATCCCCTTTAGAATTAATGTAACAGTACTCCCCAAAACGACTTATTTCAAATATAGAAATGAGACTCATGAAGTCTTGAAATGTTTATTTAAATCTACAAATATTATAGTTATTATTTTTGGTGCTACTATAGTAGACGATCTACCTGCGTATTTCTACAATTTCACCATGTTTAGTACTATAGTAGATTCACATCACCCGTACATCTGATGTCATGGCTAATCCCCTACGATACTCCTGATTGGCTGTTGATAAGCCAATCACAGGGCTGGAAACTCTTAGTCTCTCGAAAGAGTTCACATGGGTAGGATCTATGTTCCACGGCTCCTGAGGGATACCTCTTTCAAAAGCATCCCTTAGGAGAGGTGGAACATAATCCTACCTATGTGAACTCTCTCGAGAGACTGGGAGCTTCCAGCTGTGTGATTGGCTTATCAACAGCCAATCAGGAGCGTCGTAAGGGACTGGCCTAGACATCAGATGCACGGTTGATGTGAATCTACTATAGTACTAAACACGGTGAAACACTTTTGATCCCCTAGGTAGACCGCCCGCTATAATAGCCCTTATGTTTTCATATTTTCATCACAGATGTCATCCCCTTTAGTGTCTTCTAGCTCTCGAAAATGGCTTAAGGTATGACGCTGATCTTTTTTGGTCTTTCACCGTGATGAAAAATAAAATATAGCAGAATGAAATACTTCATTAAATGTAAATATAACAGGTGATGTCTTTTGTATCTTATTATATTCTTTAGTCTGGAACACCAACTTTTTAGAGTGTCTTTTGGCATTACAGATGTCATTTTATTATATAATATATATATCTATCTCTAATATATATATATATATATATATATATATATATATATATTATATATATATATATATATCATATTTCAAAATAAATAAGATAACTGAAATTTAAAAGTTCCCTTTTATCAGAGCCGCCAACTTCTTCCTAGCTTCTTGCATTCCAAAGGTTAACTTGCGTCTTGTTGCCCGGCGGCGTTCCGTAATCGCGTGGGTCTTCTGAGAACTTTAAAGTGCTTCTTCCCCCTTTTATGCTTTTGCGTGTCTGAAATTTCTGTTAGAAATTATAGGTTCTGCT
>NC_061100.1:38888919-38916419 GCF_015104395.2 Macrobrachium nipponense
ATATTCTAGTTGTATCATGTAAAATTATAGCGGAAATTAATTCATTCTCATGCAGATAAAGTGATCATGACTTACTGGGGTAAGGCGAGTTGGGGGTGGGGTGGGGAGGGGGGGGGGGGGAGACCATGTTGGTAAAGGGACGGCGTACGAGGTTAGGTTAGGTAAAAGTAAACCTGGTTAGATCGTTATTTAATGAAAATTCGTCTAACATTTTCTTAAATATTCAAGAAGGATATGATAATTCTATTGATATTTATGAGGTAAAACTAAAGACTACAACTATTGAGGGCTGGTTCCTGTGAGTCGCCTACCAAAATATTTACCACCTCTTATTTATTATTTTGTTTATGTCTATTGTTTATCTTTATGGCATTTGCCATCCTCAGCTTAACACAGCGCCCATATTGCACGTAAATAGATAGTTACCAGAACCAGAGGGGTACGGTAGAAGTCTTCAGTTTTACCATTTATAATTTATCTTTATTCTTCCAACGATATATATCTTAATCTGTACACAAAAATGTCCATAATTTTATCGATTTGTAAATATATTTGGGTACTGAATAGTTTTCCATAGACTAGGCAAATAATCGTTTTCTTTTAGTATTATCTTAGTGAAAGAAAACTTTCTTGGGGGGCTAAAGTGATTTGAGCCAAAACACTATACAAGAAGAATGGCGTGACATAAATTTTTTTTCTAATCTACTTTAACTTGCGTATGGTATAAGATTACTCTTCCAACGATATATATTTTTAATCTATACACAGAAATGTACATAATTTTTCGATTTGGAAATACATTTGAGTACTGAGCAGTATTCCATAGATTAGGTAAATAATCGTTTTCTTTTAGTAGTTTATTAGAGAAAGAAAACTTTCTTGGGTGACTAAAGTGATTTGAGCCAAAACATTATACTAGACGAGTGGCGTGACTTTTTTTTTTTAATCTGCTATAACTGTTGCGTAATGTATAACATTACAAAAAAAAAAAAAAAAAAAAAAAAAAAAAACAGAACAAATTGAAAACTCCAAAAAAATGGGACTCTGGTATGCTTCAGTTTTACAAAGGGTTACACACGATTTATTTTAAAGGCGAAAACATGAGGAAGGCAATGGAAATCAAGGAAGAAGGATAAAGTTCAAAAGAGGATGCTCGAGCAGCCGACATAAAGTAGCAAAGAACCAAACTAGATCCGCATGCTATTCCGTGAATATTAGTACATACTAAATCTAATGGTAAAACTAAATTGAGAAGACTAAAACTGACGAAAACAGTGTACTAAGTTCTGTAGAAAGTAAGTGCATGGTAACATATGACTGTAAAGGTAGAATATAAAATTGGGCGGGTGTACTACAACAGGGGTCGAGCAATATTTATTATTGTTATTATTTTTATTATTATTATTATTATTAAGTCAGAGTTGCAAAGTAAATTAAAGACAATGCTTGTCTACAGAAGGATTTAGACATGAAGTTAAAGAAGAAAAAAAGAAAAGTAAGAATTAAAGAATGGACAGAAATACTAGCAAATAACCTAGTAACCTCAAACTCTAAAGGATATTCAAGAAGTAAGAGATAGCAGAACCTTCATAGTACCTGTGTTCACAAACAAAAAGAAAGAACATACGTGGACACTAAAATATGAGATTGAAACAAAAAGATATAATGGAGAGATAGGATACTATATAAAAGAATCAAGAAGCGTAGAAAAGAAAATTTTCATCAGAGCCGAAAAGACCCCGGTATATTATAGAAGGATAATAATAACAATAATAAAAACCATAAAATACGATAAATTATATTTGGAAATTTGAAATGTGAATTACCAAAAGCGAATATTGACCTTGGTAAATTGATACCGGATTACAAAAAGGATGCATAGATCCAACATCACATTTCTTCAAGTTAATAACATACTTCATGATAAAAAAAAAACCACAGGAGACTAAGGAAGATCTTTGAAACCGAATGAATAAAGATATGGGAAACATTTTATTGATGATTCACTGGTGACACCAGAATGCATAGAAGATGCTCCTAACAGACACACGGAAAGTGTGGGCTAATGAAAATCAAGCAGAAAAATGACAGTGAATAATGTGGACGACATACCAGGACACGTAAAGGGAATAAAAGTAATGGAGAGCGTGTCTTTATAACAATTAAGCTAGATGATTATTAAGAAGAATATATTTCAAACGTGCGAAGAAAGGAAACGATGGATTAATCCCGAAATATATTCTAACATTTTTAGTCATACAGAAAATTTTGATAAAGTCCGAATAAGAAAACCCCTTCGGAAGAGTATTGGTTTGCCATCAGTTGTGTATGAAACTAACTCGATAAATCTAATAAATTTAGAACTGAAAAGTTACAGAGAATAGGGTATATCGCCACGCGCAGGAAGAAATTAGGTGCCACAAAAAAAAAGTAAAATTATTGTTTTATTTCAAAGACAGATAGTGGGCATCTTCCATGAAGACACTGGGAGTTCAGGCTGTAGAAAAAGAGTTGAAAATATAACTGCAACGACAGTTAAGTCAAATATAAGGAAGTGAATGTTGTGTTTGTCTGCATAAGCTATATAACACACTCTACAATTCTTCACTGTTACCTGTAGGTAGAGGAAAAGATGTATTTTAGTATAGATGTAATTCCATCCTTTGTCGCCGAGGTCCGTAGATGAAGGCCGATAATAAAGCAGTATCATCTTTGCCTGAGTTTATTAGCTTAGCTACACTGAAGAAGGCGCTTAGTAGAATATATACAAAATATAAAAGCGTATATAATGGAATCATAACAAACGTGACCATCGGAGCTCAATACACAATAAAGAATCATTTCCTTCATACATGAGGTAGAATTTATATGATCGCAAACTGTGTGTCGGACTCGATACTAATACAATAATAATTTGGTTACATTTATAACATCTTATAACACTTAAGCATGATGCAATGCTGTGCAATAGCTCTGAACTGAACATGTCTACGGAGTTACGTTTCCCTGTGCTCATTAGATAAGTATCTTACATGCATAACAGTGTCCTCCCCCTTTACATGTGACTAAGAAACAACTGTTTCTCAACACTTAAAGGTCTAATCGTCAGATATATATATATATATATATATTATATATATATATATATATATATATATATATATATATATATAATATATATATATATTTACGTATGAGCCTGGTCTTGAGAGAGGCTCCGATACGTAAACAGGAAAAATTAAGGGAGAACAAGGTGAATTTACTTGAACTTACCGTAAAACGGATTTATAGTGATAATTTACTCTTGAGGAACAGGTCGCCAGAAACTCAGCTAAATACTTTACAGCTATTTATTTACAAGAGGCTCGTACTGGCCTGGAGAAAAGTAAATGCTACTGGTCCCCACGTGGACCCATATAATCTCTCACAAATGGATAATAGCTGGCTCAAAATGGAATTCATAAAAGCTGGTTTCATAATTTTGCGATAATGCAACACTTGCGGGCAGATAGACTTGGCACGTGACTCAGGGAATCTGGAAAAGAATCCCAGATTAGACAAGATAAAAGAAAAAAGGATTTATTGCCCAATTTCAATTAGTTCTCTAACACTGGGGCAAAGAAACTCTAATGTTTCACTGAGGTATGCAATGACTTCATTTGTCTGGGACGATCACACAAGGGGAAGCATGCGGCCATGAGGCAGTGAGAGGAAACAAAGGGATGAGTTCTTTTTGGAATGGAAGTTTGAATTGGGAAAATGGGGATCAAATAGATAATAGGATGTAAGGGACTGGCAATATGCTGTTTCACAAGACATACCTGGATGCTATGTTCAGTGTGGACCTTTGTAGAAAATGTGGCGCCCGGCTTTGTCTTAGGTCTGGGTCTCTTGGCGCGCCACTAACGCCATGGATAGGCCTAAATGGAAGGCAGGTGGTTGGACATCCGTCCAAAGGTCACGTCTGGAGACGACTGGGGCAGATCGCAGGTGTTTTGCCTGGGTGTTGGGAGTCAGCTTAACCCCCCACGAGCAGGGCAAATCCTGGAAACAGAACATACAGCCAGCAGAGGGTTCACAGGAAAAAGAGCTTAAGATATAGGCCTAAGAAGTACCAGTCTGCCTACATCCTTCCCTTTTAGATACGTCCCTAAAGCTGACAAGAGTCTATTTTCCCCCAACTTAGGAACCCCCTATCTCTGGCTGGCGGGTTTTGGTTTCCCGCGTTTACTAAAAATCAGCTGATATTTGGAGGAAATGGCTGCCGTTTTCCAAATCAAACTAATTAATTAATTACTGGGTAGACGAAGAGATCTATAAATGTAACAATATATATATATATATATATATATATATATATATATATATCTTATATATCTATATATATATATATATATATATAATATCCCTGCACCATCTCTGAGTACGTCCATACTCCAACAAGACAAGTCATCACAAACACCTGTTAATCATTTACCTATACCACACATCCCACACTATAGGTTGAACGGCAGTTGATGTCTTATTTGCGTAGTTCTAACCAGCGCTCTATGCGATTACCCGTCAGTCTAAAGGTGTTCGATCCCCACCTCTACTCATTGTGTTAGGGGGTAGTACTATAGGTGTGTTCTGAGCTGTTGCAAGATTTTCCTCTCTATTTACAGTCTGAGATATTTGAAACTTGTACTGCTGTATTATTTTCACTGAATGACTGCAACTGATCAACGTGACGTTTTACAATATTTCCATCGACATTAACATCATAATGTATATTACCTATCTTCCTAACAATTTCTCCTCGTACCCATCTTTCTGGGGTACTGTATGATCTTACCATTACAGAACTTGAAGGAGTGAAATGTCTTACTTTACTTGGTTATAATCTTCCTTTTCTAACTGACTAAGCAAGCTTGGATACATCAGATGATATTTAGAACCAACTTATTCCTGATCCTCCTCCCCATCAACAAATATGATGGTGTTCCACCCGTAGTATTATGTACGGTTGTTCTATAGGATAATAGGAACTTTAGTTTGAACAAATCTTTCAGCTTCACCATTTGTGGACGGATGATATGTTGCCCATAATGTATTTTGCATACCATTTACATTCAGAAATGATTTAAACTCTTGTAAAGTAAATTTGGACCATTCACTGTCGCTATTGCTTTTGCCTCTAGGGTAATAAACAAAGCAGAAAGAAACAACTCACAAATAGAGAAGGAAGCATTAGCACTAGCGTAAAAATAGTTCCAAATAGTTCCATGTATCTCTACGGCAGAAAAATCAGTCACATTGGCACACAAGAACCTCAGAAAGAAATCGTGTTATGGATGTGGTCATTTAACAGTCAGTGTAAATTTGCTAAGCAAAAGACCACCAAACAGATCAACAGAGCCATAAATTCAAATGACGGCTCTAGCTCAAATGAAAAAAAGTGTACATAAGACAACAGAAAAGATATTGCTTTATTATCGCCCTTCATCCACGGACCTTGGCAACAAAGGATGGAGTTCCATCTCCAATGCTAAAATACCATCTTTTCCTCTACCTACATGTAAGAGTGAAGAAATGTAGTGTGTGTTATATAGCCTAACAAACATGTGATCATCGGAGCTCAATACACAATAAGGAATCATATCCTACATACATGAGGTAGAATTTACAGGATCGGAAACTGTGTGTGTCAGACTCGATACTAATACATTAATAATTAGTTACACTTATAACCCTTAAACATGATGACATGCTGTGCAATAGCTCTGTGCAAGAAAATGGCCCATGGTTAAAAGACATTAGTTAGCCGAGTTTAGGAAGACTATGTAGAGCACATAGAGTAAAAATAATGAGCAGTGGGTTATGATCATTAGTAGGGATTATATTAAGTTCGGATGTAACACAGAAGGAATTTTCACTTGCAGAAGTATAGGAAGACGTCAAGAAGAAAGTGGAAGAGAAAAAGAAGGTACGAAATGAACAAATGCAAGTGAGGAGAATGTGAGGGGGGACTTCAATAAGTTATTTTACAATGAAGTACAGAGAGGTTAAATAGCCCATGGTTCTCACAGCAAAAGATGCAAATATGGAAATGCTATATGTAAAGATTTACTGTGGGTCAGAGAGGAGAGGTAGAGTAAGGTGATGTAAGAACGGAAGGGAATAGTGTATGTTTGAGAATGCTTTTGGAAATGACTCTTGAAGATGTTAGGATGGCAACAGAGGTTCAAGGATGGAAAGACTCCAAAACGAGTGAGTGCAGTAGTTTGATAGTGACAATGTGATTTAGCAGTACACCAAAGTTTAAGGTATGTCTAGATGAGGGAGCCAATGGTTGAGAGGAATAACAGCTCACGTTGTACAAAGATAAAGGTAATATAAGTGCATATTGTTACTTATTATATCGTATATGGCACAATTCTGATTGAGAAGGTAAGACAGATGTCAGAATGGGTGAAATATGAACGACAGTAGATGTAGATCACGAGTTTTATATGAAACAGCTATGACAGTGAGAAATTTGAAGGTAAAAGGACTTCTGCTGTGTATCATTCATGGACATACAAAAAGCTTATGACGGAATCAGTAAAGAGGTGATGAGAAGTGTTGAGGATGTATAGCACAGAAGATAAGTTGCTAAAATTGATAATTGGTTCTAGTGATGGAAGTGAGGTGTTATTTTCTTCTTCTTTTTTTTTCTTTTTTGAACTTGTGAGAGAATGACTGGCTACGTACGACTTTAACTTTGGTTAAGACAAAGGTGTGCCATGTCTTGATGACTGTGGAGGGATGCGAAAGATCAGAGAAAAAAGAAGTAAATGTAGTTGGAAAATTGTAGTATAAGAAAATGGTTCGTGAACGGAGAGTAGATTGGCTGACGATCACAGATGGCAGCGTTAACTGGGGATAGTGGAGAGATTAATAAGAGTTTTATAGTGTTCACAAGAGGAGAGAGAGAATGGGGGGAGACCATTTTATATATATATATATATATATATATATATATATATATATATATATATATATATGTGTGTGTGTGTGTGTGTGTGTGTGTGTGTGTGTGTGTGGTTCAAGCGTAAACCTTACGGTATTATCGTTGGGCCAAGGCCAAAGAAAATAACAGCTTAATTTAACATATTTTTATCGACAAAAGCAGACTATACAAAAGATGTGTTTCACATTAGGGACCAAATCACCTTCACTCCGAACTATAGAAAAACAGTCAACAAATTCAAACAACAAAATACAACACTTTATAAATGAAAGTGTTTCTGTAATAAACTTTGTACAATTAACATGATAAAAACGATAGAGTCGCGCAAGAATTAACAAGTAAATAAATCTTTAATTCTACCAACTAAGAAATAACGTAAGGATAAATACATATCACAACTGGCATGTCTGAAGGTTATACAAATCTCTGAAAGTTATATTCATATTTACAAATATACATCAAGAGGTACTATTTTACAATCGTATGGTGTCCATACCTGTCATCAACATTACTGAATACGCCAGTAATGGATCCTTAAAACTAACTGTTTGGTACATTTGCAGTGTCACATAAAAGTAATGAAAACACTGCAAACTTAATCATTTGAATTTGCCATTTTTAAAATAAAATGGGAAAATAATTCGAAGCACACTACTGGTATAGTAGCTTCACATCAACCGTGCATCTGACGTCTAGGTCAGGCCCTTACGACGCTCCTGATTGGCTGTTGATAAGCCACTCACAGGGCTGGAAACTCTCAGTTTCTCGAGAGAGTTCACATAGGCAGGATGCATGTTCCACTCTCCTGAGGGATACTTTTGAAAGACGTATCCCTCTGGAGAGGTTGAACATACATCCTGCCCATGTGAACTCTCTCAAGAGACTGAGAGTTTCCGGCCCTGTCATTGGCTTATCAACAGCCAATCAGGAGCGTCGTAAATGACTGGCCTAGACATCAGATACACGGTTGATGTGAATCTACTATAGTACAGTACATTTTATCTTCTATATTATCACCAAAAATCTATGCCAACTGACAGTTATCTTCGCCTTACCACCAGGCTCCGGAATTCTCCCTCCAAGGATTTTCCTAAACCCTCCACGTTTTGAGAGGCAAACCTCCATCACCTCTTCCTTGTGAACCTGCCGCAGATGACATATTAAGAGCTGAGTTGCCCTGTCGGCTTCTAAATAGTACTTCCCAGGAAAAGTTTATCAATTGGCGGTATTTTTTCATTTTCGTTACGTCTGAGAGTACCTCTCTTCTCCAGGATCTCGATGACGTAATAGAACGTCATTCCTGGGATGAGGAGGACGAAGAGGATGGTGATTTTCTCGTTGATGCAGAGAACGGTGCTGCAGACGTAGGCTATGAAGAAACCTAATGATTCCCACAGGCGGTAGTTGCTGAAACCTGCGGCTGACTCCCCAGGGAAGATGACGCCATATAGACCTTCAGGAAAAAGTTTTCGGACATTAGTACCTGAGCCTTGATAGGTCCCCATTAAAACAGGACTATACAGCAAGAAGGAAAGACACTAGACAAACAAAAATCTTGGAAAAAGAAAGTCAATCACAGTAAAGCTAGCGGAGTTATTGCATAAGTCTGTTTGTGGCATTCTTAAGCACATACATATCATCTCCCATTTTATATATAATATATATATATATATATATATATATATATATAATATATATATAGATAGATAGATAGATAGATAGAGTAGATAGATAGATAGATAGATAGATACAGATAAAGCTAACATATCTAACTTTCATAAGTTGGGAATTGTCTCTTTATTATTATTATTATTATTATTATTATTATTATTATTATTATTATTATTATTATTATTATTATCATTATTATTATTATTATTATTATTATTATTATTATTATTATTATAGTGTATTCAAATGCAGTCATGCTTTAGCAAAACTGGTTACGTCTACTGCTCCCCTGTTCTCAAGCCGTGGAATTCTCCACCCTTTACTCGAGTAAGTTAAATGCGTGTGTCTTTGGACTAGCCATCTTTCATCTTTCAGGTGATCACCTCTGCAGCTTCAGACTTGAGCGGGAACATTGAATTCAGTCCACATATATTGACCTTTCTGTCTTTTCTGCTAAAAATTCCAGGAATCATGTGGCAGAGCCAGCAGGCACACACATGAGACTCCCCCTCACAGCCATTTCCTAATATATTTTTTCCATCACTGAGTGATCAGCCTACAAAACCTGCCAGACTCCCTCATTGAATTCAGTCCACATGTATTGACCTTTCTGTCTTTTCTGCTAAAAAGACAGTACTCTTCTTGCTCATTACCTGCTTGCCTTTGACAAGACCCTGAACCCAAAAATCCTTAGCACAAAATTCCTCGCCAAATACCTATCATTATCATCTTGAACATTGAAATGTATTCCATAGCATTAATCTCTAGAAAATGACCAGTATCTAAATATGTCTGGCTACCCCTTTGGTTAATTCTCATTTACTTAGACATTGTGGTATTAGATTTACTATTGTAGTAGACATCAATCGTTCAACCAAATTTTCCTCTAAGGTAGCGAGACCCCTACCATAGTCTTTTATGATTTGACTCCCTGTTGGCGTAGATTCTTCTTTGTGATTTGTAAATAGTAACCTCTGGTCAAATCCCTTGCTTGAGTTCATCTCCCTCTTTGGGATGGAGTTATATTTAATGTTCCATTTTTTTTATTTAAGAAATTTGTCAACTAAAATTATCTCAAGTTATTCCCTGAAAGTACAGAAACATGTTTTTTCAATAAGCTGAAGTTGGTGATATCCCGTTGCAAGTAAAGGTACGGTATTGAAGTTATCTTTGGCTGTGCTACTGTGTGCACATTAGTGTCGTTACTAAACTCCTGAAAATACACAAAAGTTTACTGAGCTGTGGAGGGCAGGGGTAAGGGAATTGCACTAGCTAAGTCCTTTCTGGATTGTTAGTTTGACAGGAACTTGCGGATTTTTAAATTCAGATGTATGGTTACCGACATTACAATAGTCTACTTGTTTTATTCTAGTTCATTCTTGTTACATTTATAATACAACCCCCTCACATTCAGTATCTGATCAGCTTGTACTTGCAAGAGTCATATACCTTCACCCTATCTACTAAACGGAATACAAAGCCTTTCAAAGGTCTCGCTTAAAATAAAACAAAAGAAGACTTACTGTTGATCTGCGTCTGCCAGACTGCATCTGCAACACCCCAGAGACCTGCAATAACGAAGAACCAGATGACGTCATCGGGATGAGGCTTCCAGTACATGAGCGCGATCATGATGGCGAGGTTGATGAGGAAAGCCAGGGTGAACACAGGAATTCTTCCCCACTTCTTCACAAAGTAACTGAAGCCATAAGAACAAATCGCGTCGCACACTCCGTAGCATATCATGATGTAGCCGACCATGTGGACGCCTATGGCGCAGGATACATAGGCCTATGGGTCAGAAATAATATCTTTGGATCTTTGCGAGATAGACCCTTCGCGGCTTGTTTAGTACAAGCCCGTTGGGGATTACATTGAAAAGACTAAATATCATAAAGATAATGACCCCAAGAAACACTAGTCCTTGTAAATATCATAAAGATAATGACCCCCAAGAAACACTAGTCCTAGATAACGACCACAGAAAATCCTTGGGGGTCACTATCTAGGAATGTGGACATTCTGGAGTTATATATAAAGAAGCTCTTGATTACTTACTGCAGTGAAATCAGCGCTCAAGAAGGCCTGCTCTATACCGGACCAGATGGTGAGGGGGATGATGAGCAGCTGATAGGGGTGTCTCATGTGGTTGAAGGTGGCAACGAGAAGCTTCAAGGAGCTTTCTGATTCGTCGCCTTTGTCGTTTGTGAATCTGAGAATGGAAGAGAGTTGAGAGACAAGAATTATTGTAGATTCTGGAAGTTAAGAAATAATTTAGACTGTGGGAGGACTTGTATCGTTTCATTGTTCATGGGATACATCGTAGTCTCATAAGTTACACTTTATATGTATGTACACACACACACACACCACACACACACACACACACACACACACACATATATATAATATATATATATATATATATATATATAAATTATTGAATATATAATGAATGTTAAAACCAGGGCTTGAATGAAGAGCAACTTTGTAAGTTGCGACTATTTTCGGAGATTTACATTCCTCCGTTCATCGGCAATGTTTATATGATGGAATATATGTTACGTTTAAAATCAGTGAAGTAATAAAGCAAAATAAAATTACACATTACCAGTTGTAATGCCCTAAACACGCAGCAAAATCTTAGAATACAGATACAAATACACAATAAAAAAGAGTAGAAAAGTCTATATACACACATCTCAAAAATCATTCTTTGCTTTCCTTCCATTCTAGTCGGTTGGTACCTCAGTGGTTCTTCTTCTCTTTTTTTAACTATTTTATTTTATTGCATTTTAACATGAATACTATTGTGAATCCTGTTTTTTAGTTTTTTAATATATGCATTTCTCTTTTTACAGACTGAAGATGCACAAAGTTGATGTGCGAAACGTCTTATAATAAATCTTGGCCTTCATGTTTAGTATCAATGGACCTCCTGAACCTCTTATATATATTATATTATATATATATATATATATATATTAATATATATATATATATATATATATACATATATTCGTAGATGGTCATCATTCTCGAGGCTGAGTCTAAGTAGCTATAATTAACCCAAAAATATTCATAATGAGAGAATTCTTATCCTAAAAAAACACTATTCCAATCTTTATACAGACAGAAATTTTACGATTTTTCGCTAAATTGTCGGCATTTTGTTACCTAATGTGCTGAAGTACAAAGCCATCAATTTTCGAATAATGCATTCAACTATGTAATTGTATAAATGACATATTGCCATTCATATATATCGAATAAAAATACAAGGTGAAGAAGAAGCTAAAATATTATATTTCTTTGAGAAGTATTTTTTAAGGTCTATACGTCGCTATCTGATGTCGATAGCAGCTGCTCACAGTGAGCACAGGGCTTTCGGTTGGTGTTCTACTTCATAATGGTGTTTGAAAATACTGTGGGTGCTCTTTGAATAGATAAACATACCTTTAGAAATTACACAAACGCTACCTAATCGAACTCCTCTACTCTCTCTCCTCTCTCTCTCTCTCTCTCTCTCTCTTTCTCTAATTACAAATATATATTATGCTATATTATGAATATATATATATATATATATATATATATATATATATATATATATATATAGTATATATATATATGTGTGTGAGTGTGAGTGTGTGTGTGTGTATGTATACATATATATAATATGTATTGTGTGTATATATATATTATATAATATATATAATATATTATATTTATTATATATATATATATGTATATAATTATAATTATATATATATATATATATATACATTTATACATATGTGTGTTTATGTACATATACATTTGTACACACACACACACATATATACGGGCATATGTGTGTGTGTGTGTATTTGTGTGTGCGTGTAAAATGTTCTCACCTGCTCAGAGGATCCAGGAAAATAGCAATGACCAGAGCGGAGGTCAGAGCGCAAGCGAGGTAGATGCCAGCCATAGTGTAGATCTGCCACAGGGGAGGCCCCGTTTCGAGTACCTCACCCGTGACGTTGGAATAATTCGCTTCGGAGGAAGTTTCGGCGATGCAGAAATAGAATCCACACTTCGCGATGGCTTCTTCGTCTATGAGTTCGTTTTCAGTCTCGACGCCGACCGACAGAACTGAAGAGTTAGAGAGGATGGATGATGACATAGTTAATTACAGAAAGATGTAATTAAATACGGGAAACAATTACAATTGTAAAAGACATGGTTATTCAACTTGGTGATTAACGATATCGCAAGACTGGCCATAGAACATGAAAGTATAAAGAATAAAGTTACTATACACATATACATATATAAATTGTATATATATATTTGGAGGACATCTGCATTGACCCCATAAGAACCTACATCGTACTGAACCCTGGAGTAAGGACAATAGCTATCATGAAGAGAACGACACAGGATGCTAGCGGATCTTATCATAAGAAAGGGAAGCGAAGAAGTGGCTGGACACAATAGGATATAATGGCCAAGCCCTTTCAAGGACAGAAGATTGTAAAAATCATGAATACGGTTACAGAGATTTGGAAAACAGACGATGTAGCCAGTCCGAAGCTCAGCGGCTCAACTAAACTACGTAGAATCTCAACTCACCTAAGGACGAGATGAGGTTTCCAACGATTTGAGTAGACTGGAAGACTAGAAAGAAAATTCCGAAGAATCGACTGTAGACGATGTAGCTCTTCTCCCCGTGGATTTCGCCGTACAGATCGCTTACCTGTGGAAAAAGATTTCTTAGATTGTGCACTCTTTAGGTTCTGAGCCGCTGCAAAGGCATATCCCGCCTACTACTATACTACTACTGCTGCTGCTCAGTGCTTCCCCCTTCCACGATTCTCTGCGCGTCTTTAATGCTTCACTTAGTTATCCTGAACTGATAATAATATTTAGCGTTACAATTGACTAAAAGATTCCACAAATTTTGATAATGCCTGTTAGTTTCCCGTATCTTCAAAGATGAAGATATTACTGTTAACGGTTTCAGATCTTTGGTGCTTCCATCTTTGAACTATTGCTCACCTGAGCAATAGTTTAAGGGTCACTAGCTTTTAAACAAAACTACGTTTTTTTTTTTTTTAATCAAACAGCGGTTTGTTTATAGTCACAGTACTTTGACAATGTCCTCGAATTTTATGTATCGATCCATTCATTCTAACAATTATAATATGGATTTAGGCAGCATAGGACAACGCTAGCCTTTTTCAGGTCTGTTTCGGCAAGAGAGTTGCGACTGCCTTTAATGGCTGCTCCTCAAGAATTCGTGCTTCTCACTTTGCACAGTATCGTCTGAGTTTATTTTGAAGAGTACTTTGGTTTGCATTACATTTGAAGGTTACTGAAAGTTTCTACTTTATTTCAGGGATGACGAAAAGTTTGCTATAAAATGAAATTCCCATTGTGATACGAATTCTTCTCACACTAAGGAACTACTAAAGTAGTTTAAAATTAGCATGAGCTCATATCTACTTAACCATATTTCTAGCCTCTAGTTTATGAAACAAATACATTCTGGCATTTCAATTCTTGTTTTCGTATATGGCCATTCTTTGAGACATTTCCCACAGGTGTTAACTTATCTTGCATAATAATAATAATAATAATAATGATAATAATAATAATAACACTGTTGAATAAAATGGTAGAATTTGCAACAGAATTTGTTTAAAAGAGGGTCTTCTTCCAAAAATAATAATAATAATAATTAATAATTTCTTGAGACTTACAGAGACTGAACATGAATTTACCGGAAACCTACGGAAATCAATTCCTAAGACTTGCAAGTAAACAAAGTAAGCTCACCTTCGACAGATAAGTGCATTTAGCTGACCAAAGCGGCGCTGCAGCTACTCCCAGGACGATGGCTGTAGGCAGAAGCGTGTAGATGGTAGGATAGAACTGGGCCATCATGTACACCGAGTACATCAGCATCGATATGATCAAAGCCTTCTTTTCCTGCAAAACCTTCAGAACCCAAGATGGCGTGAAGCAGCTGGAGATGATGAATGCTATGTACAGCGCTGTGAGAGAGGCTGTGCCACTCGCTCTGTTGGAAGGATAATAGTGTAAGTATATTTTTATTGATGCTGGGTAAGGAATCTTGGTCTAACTGGGGAATTTATTGTTAAGTGCAAAGTTTAGGCGCATCAGAATTTTTTTCACATTTTGCTGTCAGGCGAGACATCTAGATCCAGTAGAATTTACGTTGTTTTTCTGCCACAAATATATGTGCCCTGGGTTTTCATGCTGATAATGGGCTGGAGAGCTAGATGCATTAGCGTTTTATACTGATACCAAGCCGGTAAATCTTGATTAGGCGTTTGCACTGATAACAGTCGTGAAGTCTAGATGTACTAAGGATTCATATTGATATCAAGCAAGAAAACCAAGTACATGAGGCGACAAATTCAGTCATAATAGTACCATTTATCTTTATCAATTCCCACGACTACAGGGCATAATATGAAATAAGTTGATGACGAACTGATTAATGTATTCTTTGATAAACTAAGATGTTTAAATAGCTAACAAATGAACGTTCCAGCAACACCCACTTGTTAAGAGACGACTGGAGGTTGGTCATTCCGTTGTAGCTGGTGAAGAGGAAGAAAAAGGCGAAGGAAATGATGAGGATGTTCCTCATGATTCTTCTTCCCTCCTCCTTCTCATCGTCCGATAGGACTTTCGTCGCGAGGACTTCCTCCGGCGGGGATCCCTTGACGTGTCCTTTGTCCCCGGGCTGCTTCGGGTCCTTCGGCTGGATTTTCTCGATTCCAACTGGAATATTCAACAAGTGGATTGAATTAAAGGAATCATCATTTTTATTTTTCATAGTAGTGCTAATGAAATTGCATCAGTGGTGGAGTCGTTAGTTTTCATTTTAAAGATGTCTATGATCTCTTGTGAATTCCAGAAGGAGCAATCAATGAATGGATTGTATTACTAGAACCATTAGTAATCTTTCATCCCAATTTGAATGATCAACAAGTAAATTGTTTTAGAGGCTTCATAACGCTTTCTCTGTTCCAAGTGAAGATTTCCACAATCGTACGAACAGAATTGTTAGCATTTCTCCATACCAGGTTTTCTGGATTCCCACTGGAATTATTGACATGAAATGCGTCGTGGATCGTCGTAGTTCAGCGGTTATAACGTTCACCTCAAAGTGAGGCGATCCATTGAATTCTTTATCGAGGCAGACGATATGAGCTCGTTCATTTGAAACCCATTGTGACTGTTGACCTAAGTAGTGAATTATGTACATGCTAATTAGACGACCGTGAGGGCCTGTCACCCATGGCCAAACAGTATATAAGAGTGGCAACTTCATCCCTAAGAGTTAACTGAAAACCAGAAGCATATCACTAAGGAGAAATAGGAGTACGGCGGAAAAAATGAATTCGAGGTATTACTAGCGTCAAAGCTAGCAAAAAGAATGGATGAGAGTCAACAGAAAGGCGGGGAAAGAGTGAGACTGATCAGTTTGTCGCTGTTGTTAGCATATATAGGTTTAAATGTTGAGAGTGAAAATTCCCTTTATTTTCAATGCAGAGAATGATGTCATTAGGTATCATTGTGTGTTGACCTACCTAGCTGAGAACCAAAGGATGCGAGGAAATTGGAAGGAGAGATGTGGGGAGGGACTGAACTCAGAGGGAGGCTACGGATATCAAAGGAGTCAGAGAACACAGAACCAAAAAGAGAATTGTAGGTTAGCAATGGTGATGTATCATTAGTCTATAAGAGTATTACAGTTTCAATTCATATCGGATATTGAATTCACCGTAGAATATTACTCGGAGTGCAAGGAAGTGTGTGTGTGTGTGTATGTGCGTTTCTCTCTTTCTCCCATTTGAAGTGTAGTTCAGTGGCGGGTTTAGGAGGGGGCTTGGCAGGCCATGGCCTAGGGGCCCGCGGCTGTGAGGGCCCCGCACCTCGGCAAAAAATATAAATGATAATAAAAAATATATGAAGATTAATTAAATAATAATAATAGCATAGTAATAATGATAATAGTAAAAATCTAGAGGTGCTCAATTAGAAAATAAATCTCCACAACCTAACACTCATTCCCCCCCCCACACCCCCCACCCCGCCTCCCACCAGCTGTAAGGGCCCTTTTTGCTTGCCTATAAATACGACCGCCCCTAAGGTTACTCGCCTGGGCGCCCCCCCCCCCACCCCCCCCCCCCGGGTATAGTTCATTCACTTTAATTTCTTATTTCATCAGTGGTCCGTTCTTGCCCACCCTGCAGCTAGCTGCATCCAAGGGCATCCTTTATTTATTTATTTTTTTTAGAAATGATAGTGAAATACGACTCATAGACTGTTTCACTGGTCACTAAGTCTTCATATCCAGTCTTATATAAAATAAATTCAGTTATTCTGGTAATCATTCAGACTTGTCTTTTCAGATCGCATGACCCACATTATTATAAAAAAATAAATAAATAAATAACAGAGGCTGAACGAGTAAGGATACTTACCAATGTCGTCCCCATGACTGTCATAGGAAACGTTCGTGACTCCTGCGAGGTCCTTCATTTTGGTAGAGTCAGTCCTGCAACGAAGAATGATGGTATCATGAGTTTGAACAGAAAAAGGGATATGAACGATTCTTAAAAACAGATAACGAATCGTTGCCATCGATGGTAAGATTTAGTGAGATGCCACTGGCAGCAAGATTAAGTAAAATGTCATTGATAGTAAAATTAAGTAAAATGTCAATAATTGTAAAACTAGGTAAAATGTCACTGAAAGTAAAATTAAGTAAAATGTTATTGATAATAAAATCAAGTAAAATGTCACTGATAGTAAACTTAAGTAAAACGTCATTGATAGTAAAATTAAGTAAAATGTCACTGACAGTAAACTTTGGTAAAATGTTATTGGTAGTAAAATTATGTAAAACGTCATTGATAGTAAAATTAAGTAAAATGCCCCTGATGGTAAAATTAAGTAAAATGTCATTGAAAGTAAAATTAAGTAAAACGCCATTAATAGTAAAAGTAAGTCAAATGTAATTAATATAAAAATTAAGTAAAATGCCATAGATGTCAAAATTAAGTAAAATTGCGATCATTTACAGGTAAAATTAAAGCTTTATAACAAAATACTGACTGAATACATATAAAAAAAATATTTTGCTTTGCCTGAACACTGACTGAAAAATAGGCCTATGATCATTTGAAATTCATTAAATGACTAAATTGATGTTAGCACATAGCATTACAGTAACTGTAAATATTAACATTACTTTAAAATTTATTTCTTTTTATTATATGCACATATTCATATGAGACGGGTCAAAAAGGCCAGTAGCTTGCTATGTAATCCTACCCTCTTAAGAGCGTCAAAGAAAGCGTAAAATATAGATGCAAGAAATAAATGGGCGAATTAATATCTTATAAAATATAAGTAAAATGTTTCAGCGGCTAGTGTTCAAAGATGGCACAAAATCAGCTGTTGCTAACATGGCAGAGGATTCATCTTTCCCGTCTTATGACACGGATCAATTTCATCAGTCTCAGATCATTGTGTCCTTGAGGATATAACAATGACACATTTATATTTCCAGCAATACTTTCTTTGGATCTTTCCCAGAGAGTGACCCGCAAGGTTTTTGACCCGATATGTACCCACCTTTTCGGCGAGTTTAAATACAAGCTCATTGGGGATTACCGTAAAGATATAGACAAAAGATTGTAAATATCGTAAAGATAATGACACCAAAGAAATACAAGTCCTAGTTTACGACCCCCAAAAATCCTTGGAGGTCACTATCTAGGACAGATCCCTTTCCCTTCGCAAATGTTAGCTGACTACCTTCGCCTTAGTATGGATACCCCTAGACAGGAACAGATATCCTTAGCCGGGTGTAGGTGCAAGTAGTTTGAAGCTGATTCCCTTAGTTGTGGGTATGGATACCTTTCGCACGGTAGGGAGGATGCATTGTAGACAAGGTTATATGTCTTCTATCACCTGAGTATGGATAGCCATAGATAGAAACAGATACCCTTAGCAGGGTGTGGGTACCTGTAGTCTGTTGCTGATTCCCTTGGTTGGATATGAAACACCTTTTGCTCGGTAGGAAGGACAGAGTGCAGACAAGTTTCTAACTCCATACCATTTCTCATGGTACATTCAACTAAGTGGCTATTTCATAATTATCTGTGATTTGTGATGAGCCTAAATTTGGAAAGAACAAGATAAAAAAAGAAGGCTAACTTAATCATCTTTCGAAGAGGATGAAGCCATTCTGTCAAAAGAGAGAAATTCTAAATCAGATGGCAAATACCATAGCGCAGATATTATAGTAGATTCACATCAACCGTGCATCTGATGTCTAGGCCACTCAGTCCCTTACAACGCTCCTGATTGGCTGCTGATAAGCTAATCACAGTTCTGGAAACTCCCAGTCTCTCTCGAGAGTTCACATAGGCAGGATCTATGTTCCATCTCTCCTGAGGGATACATATTTCAAAAGTATCCCTCAGGAGAGATGGAACATAGATCCTGCCTATGTGAACTCTCGAGAGAGACTGAGAGCTTCCAGAACTGTGATTAGCTTATCAACAGCCAATCAGGAGCGTCGTAAGGGACTGGCCTAGACATCAGATGCACGGTTGATGTGAATCTACTATACTGCATCATCAGTGAACGACAGAAAAGATGAATGAAGAAAAAGGCTAAGAGATACCAGGAAACATGCTCATGTGACACCGCCTTCAACTGGATAAAGAGGGTCCAACGTATTACTGCAATTACAGGCCTCCTGTTATCATCATATTTCCTCAATGACACCGACTTCGAGCACGTTTAGCCTCCGAGTGAATTTTCATGGACACACTATTAGGAGTCCTCATTGTTACATCACGTCCTGACCATTGTTTACGTAGATGTTGTGTGTTGATAGGTATATTGTTTGTAAACACATACACTCACACTCACACATACCGCATTCTCCACACACACACACACACATATATATATATATATATATATATATATATATATATATATATATATATATATATATATATATATCATCTAGGAATTGAACTTTTCTTGATAGCTCCACGTATGAATAGCTTTTGGGTTATTATCCTTCACCCATTCACATTCTACAAGAAAAATCCCCATTTCTGCTCCAAAGTTTTCTGTTCTTCATCATTTTTGTAGTTTCGCGAATATTTAGCCCCAGTTTATCAGGCGTACTTATTTCATCATCATGATCATCATCTTCCTTGTTCAATTATGGAAGCCACCTGTTGGCCCTCATTTGGTCCAGGTTACTTGTCAGTTATTGTTTATAACTATCAAAAAAAAAGATTCAGTTTCCGTGTCGTGACCGATATTTTATAAAAAATGTCTTTAGCTTTTCCTTAAATGTCTTGGTTTTCACATCTTTCTGGTATTTCGGGAAAAATCATTGAATAGACAAGGTGATGTGTACTCAAAGCACCATCCCATCAGTTTTTCCTAATCTTGGTATAATAGAACATTATTGCGCACACTGCGGTCAGCAAGACTTCCTACATTTCTCAATCTATATTTTATGCCATTTCTTAACCAGATTTCTCAGTTATTGGTGTTATATCCATCTGATTACTTTGTCATATGCTCGCGTATCTTAGCAATTTTGTCTCTCACTGATAGAGTGTCTAGAGGGCAGTATTTTAATATACAGTTCTTGTTCGTATTTTTTTTTTTCTAGCGGACCTTGTCAGTATGTACACTGTGTCTCATTCGAATTTTTCCAAATTTCTGGTGTTTAAAGCATTTTATTATACAATATCTGCCAGACTAGACTTTGTAACACCTTATAAAGTAAGCGTAGTATATCATCACGTATTCCTATTCTATCTTTGGTGAACATTCTTTGATGAAATGTTTCATTCCCCTTGTTTAAGAGGTCAGCTGTGACACTTTGTTGAAGTCATATTATCTTTTACCAGATATTTTAGTCATGGCTCCTTGTCTTGTATATATTCTATTATTTTTTTCAATATTTCTTCTGGGACTTTTACTGCCATGATCGATGGAGTAGTTTTTACTTCTTCGTCCTCTATAATATTTACTTCTTTATGTTTCCTCCATGATTTTAGTTTTTTCAGTTTTCTATCTGTTATTGTAAAACAGGAGTAAGTGTCCATCCTTTGCCTGATTTGTACAGATTGTTCTTCTTGTGTTCTGCAAGTAGTTAGCGTTCTAGGATCTGTTAATGTTAGTACTATAGTAGATTAACATCAACCGTGCATCTAATGTCTAGGCCAGTCCCTTACGACGCTCATGATTGGTTGTTGATAAGCCAATCACAGGTCTCGAAACTCTGTCTCTCTCGAGAGTTCACATTGGCAGGATGTAGGTATGTTCCACCTCTCCTGAGGGATACTTTTAAAAGACGTATCCCTCAGGAGAGGTTGAACATACATCCTGCCAATGTGAACTCTCGAGAGAGACTGAGAGTTTCCAGCCCTGTGACTGGCTTATCAACAGCTAATCAGGAGCGTCGTAGGTTACTGGCTTAGACACCAGCTGTACGGTTGATGTGAATCTACTAGCATAGTATTCTTCATTTTTATTTTTCTTCATAGTTTCTTGACTCTGATTTAGGAACCATATTTCCCATTTGCTTGCCCATGACTTTCGTTTTCTCCTTTATCTCAAAGATTTCTCCCATCACTCCTAAGGGAGACAGAACCACTCCCCCCTCATTCATCACATCTAAGTTCGATGTTTTCCTTCACGTTTATGCTTCCTCACTTAAATAACATCAGTGTCGTTCTATTTCATTGTATGTAGTACCGTTGGTAATGAGCTTCACATCCTGACTAATATCCATTTTCTAATGTGCCATAAACATAGCAAGACATTGCACTCATGAGCATAGTATTCTGAGACATAATCACCATTATATTCACTCGCATTATTATTTTTAGTTTTATTTTTATTTTTATTTATTTATTATTTATTTATTTATTTATTTATTTATTTATTTATTTATTTTGTATTCCTGAGAGTTTTCTAATCTTTTTCCTGTTTCAGTTACCAAAAATGAGGTCTGCCATTTTTTCGTCAGTTTTCATTTATTACAGAGCTGCTTTTCAACACTTCCGCTCATTAAAACTAAATTCTTTTGCGTATAATCTTATTAGCATTTTTCACAACCGGACATTCTGATAAGTCACTGACTCTCCTGCCTCCTCCACGCGAATATATCCACTATGTGAATGTCATTAACGTAGTAATAATATAGTAATCATACAAGCAAACACTAGAAAGATATTCTGGTGGCCTGTAGGCTCTAGGTCGAATAAGGTCATTTATTTCTGAATTACTGCATGTGCAATAGCCCATGTTGAAACTAGTTCATACTCCAGCAACATTATTTTTTCTCTGTAACATTATCAAAAAGAAAAACTAAGATCATGGTCATGAACTCGACTAACATAATAGGGTTTTTTGGTCATGAATTCAACTAACTTGTTTTTTTTTTTTTTTTTTTTTTTTTGTGGGTGGGTGGGTGGAAGTAAGCTAGTTCACAGGTGAAGTACCGAGCTACTTACGAAATTAAAAGCCTTGTGTCATAGATTTTCATGTTCTTTCTAAAGCATTTTTTATTTGAAGCTTCAGGAGAATTGTTCGTCCTATCTATGTAAATGGGGAAGGTTTGGTGTGTGTAAGTGTTCACGACTTCAAGGAATCCTTCTTGGAAGTTGTATTTGGAATTGCCACCAGTATTGCTTTTCGCTTCCTCAGCTGTGACGTTTGTCTCCTTTCGTGATTACATGCTCTTTTCAATGTACTAAGTCCCACGGACATCCTGTGGTGAGCAGGGAGTGGCATGGGAAATTGGGAATACCAAAAAACGAGTAAAACTTTCTGTACAACGTATAATGCTGTATGAAACTCTCGATGTGCTGCTGTATGAAACTCTCATCTACGACCTGGCAGCGCTCAGTTGTTCCACAGATGCTGTCAAGTAAAGATACGTCGCCGGCACGATCCATGGCTAAATACCCTAATAAAATACAGACTTCTGTTGCTAGAGGGCTGAAATTTGGTATGAATGATGGTTGCTGGGTGGATGATCAACATTGCAATTTGCAGCCCTCTAGCTTCAGTAATTTTTAAGATCTAAAGGAGGAGGGAAAAAGTGCGGACGGACAGACAAAGCCGGCGCAATAGTTTTCTTTGTCGGAAAACTGAAAAGGAGCTCGGGGCAACTCTAGTCGTAAAAGTTTAAAATACTCATTTCTCAGCATCTGGAGAAAAAAGTACGTCGCAGGAATCTTAAGAAAAATTGGAATTATAATGTTACGTAACTGAGATATACCAAGACTCTGAAACTTATATCTGATTTTTTTTTCGGTTACAAACAAACCATAGCTCAGAAATATGCTTGGGGAACTCCTTTTATTCAACTAAGTTTGTCTAGACATCAAGGATGCCATATTTACCAAATCCTTTGATTCGGCTTAATGTTGCAGTCATATTTTCCATCGGTCATGAGAGATCCTTCAACATTTAATCTGGAATACCTTCACTGCCATGGCCTCTTCACCACAAAAAAAAAAAGAGAGAAATAAAAAAAAAGTTGTTTCTACTTGTGTTACCAAGATAACTTTCACGATAAAAATCTTCTACAACACGCATAATAATCATTCGTTTCCTACCTGACCACCTTTTCAGATGAGTGGGTTAAGGTTAACGAAGTAACAAACCTATTTTCTTCTGTACTCAAGGTAGAAGAAGGTCATTTTTTTTATATATGATAAAGAGAGTAACCTGACAAGGCCTCTCTCTCTCTCTCTCTCTCTCTCTCTCTCTCTCTCTCTCTCTCTCTCTCTCTCTCTCTCTCTCTCTCTCTCTCTTTTAAGTTGGTTTAAAACAACTCAGTTCCAGAGTCAGAAGGAATGTTACTATAATGGCAGAAGTGTCAACTCCTTAGAAAAAAAGTGGGCTGGCTGCAAGCTCAGATTCCTAACATTTGAAAAGCACTATTTACGGTTGCTTCTGCTGACAATAGAAATTTGCTTTCAGAATAGATGCTTCCAGATATTTATTTGTCAGTATGCACATTTTATCTCTCATTATTATGGATATTTCCAACACGGTACGGAAAGGCCTTCAGCATTTGCAAGTCATGGCTTTTGTAGAGCAAGTTGGTAGTAAACGACAACAAAAACATAACTTCCACTAATATAGACTAATAAGTAAATATACAAAAAAAGTACAAGGTTTGTTTGTTTGTATGGTGTTTTTACGTTGCATGGAACCAGTGGTTATTCAGCAACGGGACCAACGGCTTTACGTGACTTCCGAACCACGTGGAGAGTGAACTTCTATCACCAGAACTACACATCTCTCACTCCTCAATGGAATGGCCGAGAATCGAACCCGCGACCACCGAGGTGGGACGTAAACACCATACCAACCACGCCACTTGGCGCTCAATTCAATTCCTTTTAGGCAAAGGAACTCGAACTACAGGAATTCGAAAACATGGGACATAGGCTAAGGCACGACACATTTTGAGAACACTGATTACGTGTTCACTTCCCGAGCGTAAATGCAGAGAAATGTGACACCTGAGATTAGCAGACTGCTACAAAAAGAGGCTTAGATCCTCAAATCAGTTAAAGACGTGTACTTCTTTTTTCTAAGTGAAGGGGCCTTTGCAGTCTGGGAACTAACTCCGGAGGAACAGAACAGTCAGTCCCACCTCTTAGAAATGGAGAGATTGCAGGAACAGAAAAAGTGGAAGCAAAAAATAAAATCCCATTGTTTGTGGATTGCTATTCCTAGTACGTCCACGGAATAGTAACGGGGAGAATACCAAATTTCCCCAATCCATTTACTGCCAAAAAATACCCAAGCAACAGTAACGGTATCCAGCCTCACTTGTTCACCTTCATCTGTCCTTAGCTATATCTAGGCATTCGGTCGCTTGTCCAGTCATGAAGATAATTAACAGCTTTCTACAAACAACTTGGAAATTTTACGTGTAAAGGTCTACTACACGCTTCGGAGCAAAAGCGAAAAATCTGTATTTACGGGTTTTAATTCCCATAAAATAACAAATCAGTTGCCACGCAGGAAGATGGCTCAGGAAAAAAAGCAACGCACGGGTTTATAAATGTTGCCATATGTGAACTTTATAGAGAATTGTATGAACTTCTTTAGCGTTAAACAAAAACAAAAATAATGCCCACTAGAGAAGGATTAAATCAGCGCAACTGGCATCACGAAAACCACTTAGGTCTACAACTTCTCACAGCGGGAAAAGAAGAGGCCCCCTCCCCATCCCATTACCAGGTGACCAATTAAATCAGCTTCATGCAATGTGCAACACGACTTTCCAGCTCCTTGCCAACCGCTTGCAAGTTTGCAAACCGGTTGCGGCTGGAATTAATTGACCTTCCTAAACCTACGCCATTTCAATAATGTTTATTTTTTCTACACAAATAACCATCTTCAAATCATTAGTCAAATTTTTTCACAGTACAAATAGTAATCCTCAGCATACTAACTGTGTATAATGTTGTCTTCTTCAGGTCCTGTGGCAACAGATAATCTTGTTTATAAATATATCCTTGGGAGCCACAACTGCTACATGCGACTGAGCGTGTAACTCCGCCGACAATCAGAGCTCAACTGGATTCCTGTAGGACTGTTCACTGTTGTCTCATAATAGTTGATTTCCTCAGGTAAGATGCTAGTTGCCAGATTCACCAGACGTTTCAATTCCCCCTTCAGCATTTATACTTTCGTTTTCTATATGAACCGCCCGAGTACCAGGGAATTCCCCAGAAGATTTTTCCTAAAGCTGATTGTTGTCGGCTGAGTTTCATACGTATTTTTTTGTACAGTAAACATCAAAACAAGGGAAAAGTCTGAGCTGGAATTACGTAAGTATTATCATGGATTGAAAACATTACAGCTGTGACAATGAGAGAGTTATTGATGACGTTTGTTCAGTTTGTAAATTTGCTTAAAAAGTAAATAGTTAGACTTATCTAAAAAAATCTAAATGCCGAGAACTTAGAAAAGAACCTTTCATAGAATGCCACTTTGTGTAAAGAATTTAATTTAATGACTAATATAATCTTAAGAGTGGAAGAGCCATATGACAATGGAAGTGTATTATTATTTTTTCTTATTTATCCATTTATCACTACATCTTCCATTCACCAGGAATAGGACGCTTTTTTTTAATGCTAACTGACTGTTACTGAGGATAATTGTGATGCTAGCAAACTATAAGAGCATTCACCATTGCGATTTATTATTATTATTATTATTATTATTATTATTATTATTATTATTATTATTATTATTATTATTATTATTATTATTATTATTATCATCATCATCATCATAATTTACGGAATGTTAGAGTTTACAAGCATTTACTTCCATATATATATATATATATATATATATATATATATATATATATATATATATATATATATATATATATATATATATATCTCTAAAAAAAAAACACCATAACGTGACTGGAAAATCTTGAAGTAATCAAAGGTTCACAATTATGTAAAATGTGTATTAAAAATACATAAAAGACTGAAGCTTTCGTCTACTTGATCAGTAGACCTCATCAGCCGTACTGATTTTTCTTTTCAAAAAAATATATACAAAAAAGTTAGGAAGGACAGGCAGGACTTTCGAAACGTCTCTAAGGGAGATAACAACCAAAACAAACTATCTCAGTCATGTTATTCCCTCGTTCAAATGTCTGGACCAAAAGACGAGCCGATCGTCGTGTTGAACTACCTCCTCTGCGTGTTCGGCTGTTCCCTTGTCCAAAACTTCTGCATCGGCACCTGCAATGGGGGTTCTTCCTTCCAATGCCTGGGCAGGAGAAAGAGGCAAAACCTACTGCTCAGGTTGTCTCTCTTTCTCCTGATATATATATATATATATATATATATATATATATATATATATATATATATATATATAGATATATATATATATATATATATATATCTATATATAGATATATATATATATATATATATATAGATATATATATATATATATATATATATATAGTGTGTGTGTGTGTATATATGTATACTTTTATTTAAATATATATAAATATATATATATCTATATATATATATACATATACATATATATAGTTTATATATACATAATTATTATATATAAATATACTTATATATATCTGCATATATATTATTATATGTTGCTACTTTCAAAACGCATAGATCCCTCTTTGACTGTATAAAATGTTAGAATAGAGTTTTGCAACATTTTCTCAAATTCCTTAGCTAGGATGTCTTTGAATATATGTTCAGATTTTGCATACCATAATTTAAAAGTAAATAACGTAGAATGTAAAGAAAGAGAGAGATTATCTTTGTCCGTCTGAAGCTAGAGTTGTTTCAGTCTCTTTTCATCACCTCGAGATTGGAGGAGCTTGCAGTCTCCGCGTTGTTTTTAAAAACATGTCAATCTTAATTATTGCTCGAATTCTGTCTCGATATGGTACGTGTCTTTGTTGAGCAATATCATGACTCATTTCATACGCATACTTCTTTGCTGAAACCATATGCAGATTTCAAGATTTTTCTGTAAAGTTACGTCATATTTAGAAGCTTCTAGAAAGAATTGCATCATCTTTCGCATGCCCAATAGTCTTTTGAGTTGCCCATACAAGGAGGAGAGCGAGAGTGTTTCATTATAGACTTGGGATTCCTGGCGTTCAGATCTCTCTCTCTCTCTCTCTCTCTATCTCCCTCACCATAACTGATATTAACGTAACATA